>NC_068375.1:12891524-13051524 GCF_023724105.1 Carassius gibelio
CTATGAGTCCTCTGGTCGTCCCCCGCTGTCGGGAGCCAAGGCTCACTCTTCGGATGCACACTAGGCAGGGGTTTGGTAGTCTGGCGGCGTTGGTACTCGTTCCCCAAAGCGCATTGATGCAGCTCGAGTTCCTGAAGAGGAACGTCTCTAGGTTACGTATGTAACCCTAGTTCCTCGAGGGAACGAGACGCTGCGTCTTGGAGCCATACCCCCGGCACCCCTGCCGGCGCTTGCTGGTACTCGAAGCTGACGCCAGCTGCGTGGCACGTGCTTTTATAGCTTCCTGGTCGCTTACGTCACTCCGCCGGTGACGTCACGCTGGGCGCGTTCCCCAAAGCGCATTGACGCAGCGTCTCGTTCCCTTGAGGAACCAGGGTAACATACGTAACCTAGAGACGTTTTTTTTTTATTCTAGATTTGGTTTATATTTTTTGTATATTTTTTAGTTGCACAATATAAAATATATATACAATAAAAGGCAAATAAATACAATTTATGTACAATGCAGAGAGAAGCTGAAAAACCTCTAACTATGAATAAATAATAACATATAAAAATATATAAATGTATATAGCTGAATAATGAATAACAGCATGAAAAAAAAACAGAACCAGAAACAAACATTATAAGATATAACAACATGAAATAAGTAAACAAGATTATAAGGCAGTGATAAAATGCTCTTTTAAGTATCTTTTTTAAAAAACATTAAAGAAGAACACATGGAAATACTTTATTTTAGGGACCAATTCACACTAAAAACTAGTGGCTTATTACCATGCATATCACTTGCATGGTGGCTGTTTATTAGTTTTTATAAAGCACATATTAATGCCTTATTCTGCATGACCATATTTTAGATCCCTTAACCCTACTCTATACCCAAACCTATCAGCTACCTTACTAACTAATAATAATCAGCAAATTAGGAGTGTGACCTGTTTTTTTTTTTTTTAAACCAGATTTCATAAACCATTTTATAGTTTGATTCACCTACATTTCATTCAGTATTGACCTTCACAACTGAGAATTTAAGAAAGGTGAAAATCTGAGAGCATAAAGTTATATAAGAATGAACCTGTGAATTTGCTTTAGAATGTCTTAAATTGCTCTGAAATATTGCCTTCATTTGAATAATTTTTATAACTGGATACAAATATTTGACAGCAATTCATATCATGTTAATAAGAATAAGCATTTTGAAGTTTCTGAAATAAAGGAACAGATGAAATATATGAATTTGATCGGATTGCAATAATAACGTTTCTAATGTTTCTGAAGGATAATTATTGGAGTAGTAAGAAAAATGCTTGAGAAAAAAAAATTAAAGAAAATATATAAATGACCTATTATAAAAAGTAAGATAAGACTCTGTGGTAACAAGATGCCAAACTCTTCTCATACAGGTAGATGTATTTTACTTCTAACCCAAACTGTTTGTTTGCTCCATCTCTCCTAAACAAAAACTCTTAATAATTTTCTTGTTGACTCTTGAGGCACTCCAACAGACTCAATTGTAATTTTAGATAAAGCCTTGGAATACTTGAAGTAGACCAAAATGGGAATAAAGTACACAGTACAGTACACACGAAACAATATTGAAATGATGTTACGTGTGAAAATAATAGGGCATTCAAGCTTATTTGTACTAACCTGAAAGTTCCTGACAGCAGTAATTGGTGACCTTATGACTCATTAACTATTCCCATTTAAAGTAGCTGCTAAATCAACGCTTGTTTAACACAGGCAGGCTGTCAGCACAGATGTATGACTCACAGTAATCCAACTATAATCCATCTGATGTGGTATATGACTGACAGTAACCAAACTGTAATAAACATGCAGTTTGAAAAAGAGAAGAATCCAAAGAGAAGATTTTTCCTGTTATATTTATTCACTTACATGTATTCACTTTTTATCTATTATAAACAAAAACTGAACATTCAACTGTAAATATTTCTAATACAATTATAAATGAAAAGAAAAGGAGAACATCAATGGCACATTCACTTATCACACATGAAATAAATACTATGACTCAAGTCGTACTATTCTTTTTTACATTCTGCATTACATTCCTAATAAAATGTGAATAAAATCTTAATACAGTAGATCTATACAAAATAAATACTCTTAAGAGTCTTCCTGTTATATTGTAACTGCAGTTTTAAGGGCCTAGGTATAGTTAATGTATAATAGGCTAGTTAGCAAATAAATGGCATTTGCATTGACATATTATGTGTAAAAGTGGCATAATCACTTGTTTGATTGATATATATATATATATATATATATATATATATATATATATATATATATATATATATATATATATATATATATATATATATATATATATATATTTATATTTATATTTATATATTATATATATATCATTTGCCTAAACTTAACCAGCCACCCATTACACAAAACTTCTTACAGTAGCTAAAAGTCCAATGCCCATTAAGTTACTTAATGATTAGTAATAATTTATAAACATTTACAAATTATTAATAGTTTCAAATTTAGATTGGCTACTGCAAAAACATGAACAAATAATTAATATATTATTGAATAATATGTGTAAATGAAGATCATATGAACTGTTTTCTGACATTTTTAAGCATTTCAATATACATTCAATATTATGTAATGTTTAGTAAGTGCATCAGTAAACATTAACATTAATATTTTCTCACCTTTCTATATGTGAATATACATGAAATAATTATCTGTTAAGCATTATATAATGTTTGTAAATGATTTATAAATGAAAGATATAAAGGTTGTTTTTGCTTTGTTTTGTTTTTTTCTTCATGGAAATCAAATGGCTGTCTTATAACCCAGGCTCAGTGGAAAAAATACTTTTTCTGTACAGATTTAGTTTTATAACGGCACTTCTCTCCCCATAATGAGGCAAAGAGCACTGAGCTATATTGGATGTAACAGTGCACATAGCTACATACATATATCTACAGAATAACATGTTATTTTACACAATTTTTATGACATGTTTTATAAGCAAAGCACACTTACTGCTTTCTTGTTTTTGGCAGGTAAACCCCCGTTGGTCTTAATGATAACTGTGCACAGTTTCACATCTTCAGGATGAGTGCACTTTTCCTGTGGCAAAGGTAATAAGAATTGGATTCAGCATGTGGTCGACATTAAATTCCAAAGACAGCATGGAGCCTTGAACATCATTTACAGGTATATTTGGTGCCTCTTGATGACAGACAATGCAAATAAATCCACTGAACACAAAAGAGCCTTTCTAGCACTAAAAGCCAAATGAAAAAGAGATTGCTTCAGTAATTTATAAGTACCACTTAAAGTCATTGGGAGCCTTTAAAATTTGATGGCTTAACTCATTGATCCAAAGTGGTCACTGAAACCAACTGGTGCAAGAAATCGATGATAAAAGAGTGCAAAGGTCAGAAGAATGAATTAAAAAAGTAGCTTTTCTGTATTGTGGTGAAAATAGAATATGAATAAGGGGTAACCGATATTTCATATTCGGTATATGCTCTGACACATAAATTGCACAGGGAATTGTGTTTAAAAACCTTACAGCTCAGGAAAAATGGCAATGGTTTCTTTTGCTTTAACATATTTACTTTTACAGTTTCCAGTGGGTAATGCATATTCAATAAAGGCTAAGGCAATGCCCAAATATCCAGATACCAAATATACATTGGAGATGCTGAAATAAGACTGTCTAAAGATCAAACCACCATTCATTTTTATCAGTATACCTATACGTATATTAAGATATATATCTGCCATTGACCACAATTATGCATTAAATTAATCTGACAACTGACCAGAATATTGTAACACATTATAGATTCCAGGGGCGAGTAAAGATTTTGGGGTCACTGTATTTCCGGCAGTGTCCTGCAGGTCCTGGCATTACCTCAGGAATTCTATAATTAACACTGACAGCTGCTCCCCATATTTTCTAGAAAGAGGGCAACTCCATTTTTAAAACAACACTGACACCAGTGTCTTGTCCAGTGGGGAATGCTGGGTAGTTTCCCTGAGGCTACTGTCTCACATGGTGCATATCACCTTGAGAGGGGGCTGAGCATCTGAGTCTGTCTTCTGGCAGCTCCGTTTAGTGTTGACCCGTTTTCGCCGCTTGCGAAGAACCACGTAGATCTGCACGTACACGAGAAGGGTGACGATGAAGGGCACGTAGAATGACATTATGGAGGAGTAGACAACAAAAGCAGGGTTGGCTATTTCACATATGGTCTCATCCCGTGTAGCTAAGAGAGAGAAAGAGAACATAAGGTTACACAATTAATTATGGTTGCAAAACGAATTAGTTCATTGAGGCGCAAAACCTTAATTAACTAAAAACTCAAAACTGAATGCAAATTTAGAAAAATGTTAAAAATTTGGGATCAGTAAGATTTTTTATATTTGGTCATGCTGTTGTAATTGCACAAAGGAGTACTTAGGTAATATTAACTAAAACGTACTTACTATAGATTTCAGTTTTGGGGTTAAGTTTTATTTTAATTGCAAGCAATAATCCTTGTACTACAGGACATTTGGATGCTTGATTCTGGTTGGCTGATGAATGTTCTAAGGTGTGCAATTATTTTTCAGGAAACGCACAGCTAAAGTAGTTTCATGCAGGTCTTGACAGCAATACGGATAAATTTTACAGTAGCACTTGGCCAAATGATTTCAGTTAATTCAAAGGTCTTTACAATCTACAACAGCAAAAGATCCAAAATCTGAAAAGACATTGATCGAGAAACTAAATATAACAAACAACAGGATAAAAAAACAAACAAATAATTTCCTTGTTTTTACAATTAAATTACATATTACTATCTACGGAAAGCACATTTTGTTTCTTTTTGAATTAGCAAAGGAGTCTTATGATGAAATTATTAGTAGGGCTGTCAAATGATTAAAATTTTTTATCAAATTAATCAGAATTTTCAGTGGATTAATCATGATTAATCACTATTTGCCACTACACCTGAATCCTAACCATTTTTTTTCTGAAATGTATACCAAAAGATAAATAACAGGACACAGATACATAATTTTCATGTATTGTTTCAACATGTGGTTCTTTTTTTCTGAATTTCAAAAGTTTAACATTTACTCAGATCAAATTTACCTGAGCACTATATCAAACCATGCCATTTAACTACAGATAGTGTAAGAGTTTTAGGTGAACCAGTGGTTAAATATAGCCACATATCTATGAAATTATGGATAGAGAAACTCGAAAGAATGAACTCAGAAACAAAAACATGCGCCACAATCACATAAGCAGCACTCTGGGCACTCTTGTTTTTGGGAGGTGTTCATTTGCTCTGCCACAATACTTTAGGATCGATATTTTCACGTTCTGAAGGCTTCAAGTGCCAGTAAAACCAAGTAAAAATGCATATACTTTCCCAAACAGCTGTAATTTTCGCTGCATTGCATGTAGGCGTTCTGCGCATGCGCAGTGTGAAACACAGGACGCTATAACACAGTGATCCTCAAATCTGGCTCGCGAGATCCACTTTCCTGAGAAGTTTAGCTCTAACCCTAATCAAACACGCATGAGTTTGCTAATCAGTGTCTTTAGGATCATTAGTAAATCACAGGCAGGTGTGTTTAATTGGAGTCTGCGCTAAACTCTGCAGGAAACTCGCGAGCCAGATTTGAGGATCACTGCTATAACAGGAAGAAGAATGTATGATGAATGTATTTGAGAGTAACTGGGGTAAAACCTTAAGCTTCTTCGGTGTTTTCGTCGCGGCGCTCGCCGCTGTTTTTTACTATCTTGAGAATTCAGAGATCGACGCGACTTTCCTAACCTGAATAATTTGTCACACTGCGCATGCATGAAATGCGTTAAAAAATTTGACGTAATTAACGACAAACAACTAATTAACGCCGTTAACGCGCTATTTTTGACAGCCCTAATTATTAGAAATGTATCCTATGGAGCAGAGTATTTTAAGGACAAAAACCTGACAAGTTTCTTAAAATAAAACACCTGAATGATGCTTTGAAGTGTGTGACTTAGATTTTTAGTGATTTTGTTGCATAACATAGACATGTCGTGTCTGTTGTGGACAAACAAATTGCTTGTCACTGGAATCATACTGCATGGTGTTTCAGTAAGACATGGTTTAACAATGGAATTATGGACGTTGCGCCACTGGACATGGCATTGGAATTGAATTTTTTGTGTGAACTGATCCTTTATGAATATTAGGGAAATAAAAAACTCAGACCCTTACCTGTGTTATTTAATCCAAAAAGCAGGGGGCAGGAAATAGTGAACGAAAGCACCCAAACCACCGAGATCATTACCGTGACTCGTTTCTTGGAGCTGTAGCGTGTGTTGTACAACATCGGCATGGCAACAGCCGTGTACCTGCACAGGAAGTCCAATGGAAAGGAGATGAAGAAGGGGTGGATTTGCATTCAGGCAGTTAAACACAGAAAGAAACAATGATGATTACACCTGACCAGATGCTTCTGATACCAGCTGCCATTATTGTGCTATCATGTCTCTTGCTATTGTAACTGTAATAAACCTAAACATCATCATGATCATCACCATAATTTCCAAAGCTTTCAGGGGTCTACTCTTACAAAGAGTTTTTACATTATGGGGAAGTTCACTAAGCCTGAACTACACAGTCTGCAATCTGCCATACTTTACTGGGACTCTTCAGAAAGCCAAAAATAATTACAACAGTACCTGTTTATATTGTTCAACAATATAATCAATAATCATGATTTGATGAATTACTGCTACTGTGGTCAGTAAAAATGTAGACTAACTAGACTAATTAATATTTAGTATACCACCTACTTTCTCTGGATGGGAATAGCACAGTCAGTTTAGCACCCGATTAAACGGACTTTCATGTTCAGAGTTGCCAACTTTTAAGTTTATCTTGGAGTGAGATGTGTTTTTTTATGGGGGTGGGGGGATGGGGGTTAATCAATATCAATTCATCATGTGTATATACTGTAAAAATAATAGGATAATAATATTTTGTTGACTGCAGTTGAATGCCTTTTTCAGCAACATTTGACACTTTAAATTCAGTATTTGCTTGCATTCACTATGTGTTACCATTAAATTTAAATTAAGCACGTATGACTTGCAATATTCTAGATATATTTAGTAAAGAGCCACACAGGTACCTAGTGGGTAAATCATGGCACTATAATGTGTGTTTTTGATTCTGATTTGCCTCTTGTAAGGAATTTAAAACCCTTTTCTCTATTTTAACCTTAAATACTACACTAATTGTAATATAAGTAATAGAAATATTAGAAAAAAACATTAATGTCAGTAAGTCATTAATGGATCATAATTATTGCACAAATAGTATTTAGTACCAATAAATATAGATACAGTTGTGTTAAAAATTATTCAGCCCCCTTGACTTGCAAGACAATTTGCTGTGGAGGATAACGTTTTATGAAATCAATTTAACAAAGGCATCAGTAAAGTATTAGAGAAAGTTTGTCAATACACTTTTGAGTGATTCTGAGAATGGAACATTGATGAATCATGATAAAATTCGAATTGGCTCTAAACATTCATGTTCAAAATTATTAAACCCCCTTTGTGCAGAATCTTTTATTCTTTAAAATCACCAATAAACGCTGTCTGTAAGTGTTTAGAAGCTTCTGTCACCCCTCTACTACAGTTTTGGCCCATTCCACACCTGAAAAAGCTTTCAGATCACTGATAATCTTTGGTTTTCACATTGTCTCTGCTTTTTTTCAAATTCAACCAGATATTTGAAATGAGAATTAAGCCTGGAGACTAAACAAGTCACTCAGGTACATTCTTTGACTGATCCCTGAACCAAGCAGTAGTAGATTTGGATGTGTACTTTGGTATGACTGGCCTGCAGGAAAGTCCATTGATCATCAGCTTCAGTTTTTTCACCAAAGGCATCACAATTCTTGTCAAAATGACACTTTAAAGAATCCATGATGTCCTTCATACAGTCATGATTTCCACTTCCTTCAACAGTAAAGAAACCCCATAACAGTACTGATCCACCTCCAAGTTTGAGGATGGAGATGGTGTTCTTCTGCTTATGAGCTTTGCCTTTTTTGTAGCAGACATACCGCTGATCCATGGGTCCAAAAAGTTCCAGTTTGGTCACATCACTCCACATATCATTCATCCAGAGCTCCACAAGTCTACACAAATGTATTTTATCAAGTTCAAGTTGTCCTTTGTTCTTCTTGATCAAGAGTGGTATTTATCAAGATGTCTCAACAAAAAGGCAATACTTTTCTAGTGATTGTCTAGTGGGACTAGTTCTTGCACACTGCTTTGAAATGATTTTCCTCCTTCCATCGGGTCATCTTGCAGGTCTTTGACTTAACATTGCAGATTTTTCTCAGTAGCTCTGATTAAACATTTTATGATATTGTGCTTTTTCTTCCACAACCTCAAAGGTTTTCTGGTAAAACACACTTTAAGCTAAGGAATAAGGCCGAGAGCTGTGTCTCTAGGAACTTTCAATGTCTTGGAAATCTTCATATAGCCTTAGCCTTTCTAAAGTACTAATATATTTATTCTCTTTAGCTTTTGTGAGATCTTTGTTAACATTTTTGCTACTCAACTTCAACACATTTCTTTCATGTTCTGCAAGTGAACGTCGCTTGATTGTGCCATCCCAAAGAAGCACAAAGTCACTTTTACGGACTTTAAATTAAATGTTCCCTTCTGGAGGAATGAACTCCCCAACTCAATCCGAGCAGCTGAGTCCTTAGCCATCTTCAAGAATCGGCTTAAAACACATCTCTTCCATCTTTATTTGACCCTCTAACTTTAACACTCTCTATTCTAATTCTATTCTTTAAAAAATCTAACTACCTTTCTAATCTTTTTGTATTCTATTTTCTTTTCATTTATCATGCAATTGTATATGTATGTGGGTGTGTATGTGTAAAGACCTCTAACAAGCTTGCTCTATTCTTTTATTTTTTTATTCTATGTTTTCTTTTTATTTATTATATAAGTTAAAATCCCATGCTACGTGTACTGTCTTAACCTAACTGAGACTTGTTATAGCACTTATATATCATTGCTCTTTTTGTTGTTTTTGATTGCTTCCTCTGTCTTCATCTGTAAGTCGCTTTGGATAAAAGCGTCTGCTAAATGAATAAATGTAAATGTAAATGTAACACATACATGAGCTAACTGTATGTGTAACGGCTCAAGCTAATTCTGTTTTTAATAGAGTTTCTAAAAGCTTAATTGTGTTTTGAGACTGTTTTATTCCCCACCATGCAAATAAGTGATTTAAAAACAGCAATGTTGAATAGGGGTTGAATAATTATGACATAGCAGTATTATTAAAAAATCTCAAAAGTATTACATTATATATTGACAATATCACTTTTAATATGCCAGTGAACTGTTATAGATACAATTTTTATTTTATCCTGGATCTTCAGAAAAGCTTGTATTTGTAAAGTACTGCAGTCTCTAGGGGGTTGAATAATTTTGAACTGTAAATATATATATATATATATATATATATATATATATATATATATATATATATATATATATATATATATATATATATATATATATATTAGGCTATTGAACTAAAATATACAACACTTGTTTAACTGAAAAATAGTTAAGCTGTGTGGTCACATTACAAGTAAGCTATATACAAACCTTATACAATATATAATATACCTTATATAATATACCTCATACAAACTTACTTTCTTCTGCAGAACATAAAATAATATATTTAGAAGAATGTTGGTAGCCAAACACTTTTGTTGACCTTTGACTTCCCTCATTTGGATGAAACATCTTTCTTTCTGTTCCACAGAAGCAATTAAGTCAGGTTTGAAACAACAGGAGAAAGAATCTCCAATTTCTTCAAACATATGTTTGCTGTCTTTCATTTTCCTCTCACTATATTTCTAACAGCTGACTCAACTGATGGGTTGAATGACATTTGGAGGCTAGCACATCTGTATAAATCAACAAAATACAGGATGACAATTTCATACAGTACATACAACAACCCCCCCATTCCACTGCCACAAAGATACGTGAGAATCATTAAAATTTTCCTGAACTGACTGCAGAACCTACCTGTCAATACTAATGGCGCACAGATTAAGAATGCTGGCTGTGCACATCATGACGTCCAGGGTGACGAACACGTCACAATGGATTTTACTGAAACGCCACTCCCCCACCACCTGCAAAACAATGTAATTCCAACATTTACTGATAACTTTTTTTTTTTTTTTTAAGATCAAAAGTTGTCCGTTAACAATAATTAATGCATTGTGAATGTGAACTAACATGAACATTTTTATTAATAAACATTGACAAAGGTTAATAAATTATAAAAAAATATATTGCTCGTTAACTCGTTATCATGCATGAATGAGACCTTATTGCAAAGTGCTACCTGAATATTCTATAAGTATATAAAAGTATAAAGAAATATATATATATATATATATATATATATATATATATATATATATATATATATATATATATATATATATATATATGTATATATATGTGTGTGTGTGTGTGTGTGTGTGTGTGTGTGTGTCTGTGTGTGTGTGTGTGCGCGCATTTATACATTTTATATATATATGTGTGTGTGTGTGTGTGTGTGTATCTCTATCTATCTATCTATCTATCTATCTATCTATCTATCTATATATATATATCTATATATATATATCTATATATATATATATATATATATATATATATATATATATATATATATATATATATATATATAATCTACCATATAAAAACAACATGAAATGATTTTCATATAAGATTGCTCATGATTGAAAAATACCAATAACTTGTTATATTATGTAAGGAAAATTCCAGTTGTTTTTCATAAAACCTTTCATTTAGGAACTGCATGTGCTTTTGTATAGAGAGATATTAAACACCACACAGAGCCTTAGCAATACTGCTGGGAAGCCATTAATACACACAAATCAGTGTGCCGATAAACAGCAGTATTTCTATGAAATATTCAATTTAGACACTTTGTGTGTGTTTTATCGTATGTGTGTTCCCTGGGAATTGCGCTGCTAACGCAATACTCTACCACTGAGCCACAGGAATACCTCACAGAAATAAAAAGAGGTGGAATATATGAGATATATGCATGCCTTATTAATGTATTAAAGGCTATTTTCTCAATATTACACTCAACAATTTAAAGAAGAAGAAAAAATACCTTCTATGGTTATTTAGCGTTGGTTTTACATTTTATCTCTTAATATATGCTTTAAAGTCCACCATCTTTTCATTTGAGTACATTCAACAAGCTTTTAGTGGAACTCTTCAGCTCTTAGTATGAATAAGTAAAGAGGTACTTAACTATATTTGAAGTATGTAGTAGAAAGATAATACACTAATTACTGTATGTGTATTTTTCTGGCTCATTGTGCATTATACATTTATTTAATAATTTTCTTTCTTAATCTTTCAGTTCACTTTCAACTTTCCATTTTCTTTTAACTTAGTCAAATACTTACAGAGTAATCGTTTACTGAATTTGTTGTTATTCATTAGAAATATAAATTCAAGAATAATGTTAAATTACCTTCACGACAGTACAATCCTCAATTACAATATCTAGAGCCATGGCCAAAAGTTTTGGCAATTACATCAATTTTGTGCTTTGCAAAGTTTGATGCTTAAGCTGTTGTGGTGTTCATTCACACTGTTTCAAGATTATTGTGTGGTGTTCAGATGCATTTTCAATAATTGCTAAAATCTGTATTGGCAATAAATGAATGAATGAATGAATGAATGAATGAATGAATGAATTCATTAATAAATAAATAAATAAATAAATAAATAAATAAATGTTTTTTGATTCTGACACAAAATGACAAGCTAACATTAATTGACTAATCATATCAGCAGCACATGTGAACATGTGAATGAGTACTAGTCAGGTAAAATCACTATCATACTAATTATACATAACTTAGATTGTAGAAGATTGAACACTATAAAAGGAAGGCTGATGTGCTTCCAATCATTCTGTTCTAGTTAGCAATGGTTACCTCCAAAGAAACACGTGCAGCCATCATCTATTTGCATCAAAATGGCCTCACATGTAAGGAAATTGCTACTAAGAATATTGCACCTGAAATAACCATTCACCGGATCATCAAGAACTTCAAGGAGATAGGTTCAACTACAGTGAAGAAGTTTTCAGGACGTGTCCAGCAAGTGCCAGGACCATCTCCTTCTGAGGAATCAGCTACAGTCTCCAGCAGTGCAGAGCTTGCTCAGGAATGGCAGCAGGTTAGTGTGAAAGCATCGGCACATACAGTGAGGCCAAGACTTTTGGACAACCGCCTTGTACCAACAATGGCAGCAAAGAAGCCACTTTTCTCCAACAAAAACAGACTGAAGGACAGAATGAAATTCTGCAGGAAGTACAAGGTTTGGAGAGCAGAAGACTGGTGCAAAGTTATTTTCTCTGATGAAGCTCCCTTCCAACTGTTTGGTATATCTGGAAAATCAATTGTTTGGAGAAGAAAAGATGAACGCTATCATGAGTTCTGTGTTGTGCCAACAGTGAAGCATCCTGAGACCATCCATGTGTGGAGTTGTTTTTCAACCAAAGGAGTGGGCACTCTCATAATTCTGCCACAAAACACTGCCAGAAATAAAGAATGGTATCAAAACGTCCTGCAAGAGCGATTTCTTCCAAATTAAACTTTGGATCCATGGCAAGGCAACTGCCCGGATCACAATCCCATAGAGAGCCTGTGTTCAGTCCTCAAAAGGCGAGTGGACAAGCAGAAGCCCACACATTGTGATCAACTCCGAGAACTAATAAGGCCAGAATGGATTGCCATCAGTCAGGATTTGGCCCAGAAGCTAATATCCAGCATGCATAATAGAAAGAGCAACAATTTCTTGAATTTTAATGCAAAGAATTAAAATAAATTGAAATTCAAACACAATGCAAAATTTGAACGTTGAATTGATAGCCTTGCTTTATTGGCCATAGATAGATGTGATAGACATGTGTATTTATCTTATAGAAAGTGATAGAAATGTGCATTTATCTTATGTATTTTATCATATTTAACAAAATAACTTTTGCAGACCAGGGTGAAAGAACATCCCAGAATGTGTTGAATTACCGAAGAACCCATTCTGACTTGTTAAAATACATACAGCTTATTGTTTGTGTGTGATTGGGGATTTTTTTCTTTTCTTTCTACCATACATGCAGTAGTGGAACAAATTTTGTTTTAAATTAGTCCAAGCATTGCCTTCCAAAACTGTACCTGCAGGACACATTTTTTTATTTATTTTTTGACATTGCAATTAATATTCCTATATTGTCCTATATTATGAACACTATATTTACTCATTATTCAAGAGTCAAGACCTTTATAAACTCTCTAGAGAAATATCTGTTATGGTAGTCCCTTTCTGCGCAAAGGAAATGATGAAAGTTTTCACTTGGGAGAAGTCATTGATTTGGTATTATCTCACTGCTTCAGCCTAGCCATTTACAAATCCCTACTGTGTAAACACAAAACAATGAACACTTTGTGCAATATCATCACTATTTTTAAATCCTAGTAAATCATGTCCTGTCAGCTGGAACTGTCAACATAACTCATAGCATAAATTTGCTCAATATTTTTCCGCTCGTCACTATATCTTCGGTTCTTTTTCAACACCGATCCTATTACCTAGACATAGCTTTCTAAATCAGTACTGGCATAATTTATCAGCCTTCCCTTTCTCCATCCTCTCCATCATTAGATGCAGAAATCACAGTGATAGCATTTCTGCCCAAGCACATCTTTATAAAGCCATTCATTATTTACAGGTAAACGGTGACAAGACGACACCGTCTAGGTCGACAGCTCAATACAGTGTGTCTGCAACACTGCCAGGAAACTCTAAAGTGATTGAAGACATCTACAGTATCTAAATTTAAGCCTTAAAGTAGCTGCCGCAAAAAAAAAAAAAAAAAATGCATACACTGTTGTACGTTTGGTCTAATCTGGGATCTTTGATGGGGGTCCACAGTAATACTACAGGGGGTCTGTCAAATACTTTTTAATCTGAAAATATTTTTTTATTCAACAAATTTTAACCAAAACTAAATTTAAGAAGCTGCAGTTTGAGTTTCATTGGCCCTCCCTCATTTAAATGTACTCATTAAAAATTAAATGTAATGTACACCTTTATGAATGTGTACATCAATAATGTAAGGACAATCATAAAGCAAGTAAACACATTATTATGTCAGTATACATGTGATTACACAGTGTTGTTTGTGTGGATTTTTATAGTTTACAGTAATTGGCAATATTTTGAGTGGTTTAGTTGGAATCAATTTATTTAACCTTTATCATGTATTCATTTTACCCCCCTCGTTACACTATATCATGAGGGACTGATGGAATGACAATGGCAAATAAAGTGCTTTTGCGTATGTGAGACTTTAAGTGCCAGTTTTTGACGTGTACATTGTAGTGGTCTACTAAGGAAGTACAGGTAATTTGCCATACTGTATTCGCTACTAGGTGACAGATTAAAAGATGAGTATATTTTGCATGGTAAATCTAGTTTTTTTTAGACTTATTGGCATCATAGAAGACTAAAAACTATTCTTCTGACAATATGTTGTCATTTAATGGCAAAAGCATGCTTTCTCTCGCCCGTTTAAATGCCATTTTTTATTATGCTAATTATAAATGACTGAATGTTTCTGTCCTCTTGGTTGTTGCTGTTGCTTACTGATGTGCGTATTTGCATCACGCGTTGTCAAACTGATGAGGATGTTTTCTTAATTTGCATGTTTGTTTTTCTTTTTACATGTGTTTTTTCATTTGCAGCGTGTTGAGTTATCTTGGCCAAAATAAATAGAGCATTCTTTCACTGTTCAAGAATGTAGAATAACATCATTCATGTTTTCAGTATGAGCTATGAGCTACTTTAGGGCTACATTGTAAAATCTCCAGAAAGCATTGCATAAACCCTTCTAATCATCAATAAGGTGGTCACATTTTTCAAGGAGGTTGAAAGAGCAGCTGAGTTGAGCAAAAGGGTCGTTTCACAGAGTGATGCGGATTGAGATGGACATTGATAAGCGACATGATGATGCCAAGTGGGTTTCTCTTTTGTGTTGACCTGCTGGACATGAAAAGCCAACTGTGCAGGGCCACAGAATTTCAAAGTTACCCCCGGATGAAAATGTCAACATGCCTTCATTTAAACCATGAAAATGCTTCTCATGTATCTTTAAAAAAACTGCGCTACCAATGAGGTTTTTCCACATCTGATGTTAGACTGAAAATTGATATGGATGATATTTCAAGGCCCCATTAACATTTCTGCAGAGAGTTTGTAAGGTTTGAAATATACTGGCACATGGTTTATCATTATTCAATGAGTTTTTATTTTCATAAATGTAAACACTTTAGCTTTGTTTTGATGGTCTTTTCTGTAGAGCAGGATGCCTGATGAGTTTGTGTCACTGATATCTCAATAGTACTGAATGGACTTAATAATGGACTGCACATTAAAATTCTCAATTTGTGCTACAAAAAGCACACATTCCTTACATTCCCAGTGATATTATCATTATTTGTGGTTAATAGTGCAACAGAAAAGCAATTCAGCAGAGAATGCCTGTCACATTTTAGCAGTTCAATTGTAGGCTTTTGAGATAATATTGCCCTGAGCACAAACACAGTTTGAATAAATCCAAGAGTTGGCTTCAGCTACAACTATATCAAAAAGGTGTTCTTTGAAATATAATAAACTTAACTGAAGTGAAATAGAAAATAATAATAATAATAATAATAATAATAATAACAACAACAACAACAACAACAACAATAATAATCATCATCATCATCTCAGCTATTTGCCAAGGCAACATTTATCTCTTTATTTAGTATAACTGGATGTACTAATACTAAAACTGAAATAAACATTTATTAAAGCTAACAAATTAATTATACATTGAAGATATGAAAATAAAAACAAATTCAAACTGTAATAGTATCTCTTGGATACTTAAATAATTGCTGCCAATCTGAATAAATCAAATTATAATGATGACATAATCTAGAACGACAACAAAATAATGACAAAATATTAGTCAATTTGTTGTAATTCTGTCACTGGATGTCTATCAATCTATCAATGAAGGTTAATCATTGTCAAATGATCCCTTTACCATTATCAAATGACCTGCAAAAGTGATCCATCAGAGGAGGGAAGGACTTCAACTGCTACCTAACCAGGAAGATTAAGATTTACAAACATTATAATGTCCACAAGGAAACCCTTTATATAATCAAGAGCAATCGGTTAACATGCACATCAGTTTTTCTCCATGACCATCATTTTGTGTCACAGAGGAAAACTGAATGATATTGCATCTATACAAATCCATGGTTGATTGACAATTTTATATTAACTGTTGTTGGCCCATCTCATTTTAATATTGAACAAGGTTGCTGATTTGTTAATGGTTAAGTTCCCAGTGTGCACTGAAGCATGCATAAATTATTTTTAGGTTTACATGTTAGGTGTTGAGAAGGGGGCACAATATACTGGTACCAGATATGTTAACAACACTGGATATACAGTATAAGCCAATATTGGATTTTTTTATATATATATTTGATATTTAATTTAGCCCTTTTACATACTTTTTTAAATTTAGGTGATATTTTCTATCATTTAAATTTCACTTAAATCTTCTGAAAATTCCAAAATAAATATACATTTTCATACAGTACTTATCATAATAATGTTATATAGAATTTTAAATTAATAATTGAAAATGTTAGGAAGTAATCAGAACTAATGTTGGGAGGTTAGATGTGGACATTTAAATTGCAATGTACTAATCTGACCAGCAGGACATAAATTGGCTTACACTTGATTTATGTCTCATAAGACATTCAAAATGTCAACGTGTGGGAGAAAGACAAAAGCAGACCTATGGGTTAATTTGAAAAAGTGTGACAACGTGAAAGAGAACTCAATTTGGTACAGCTGGCTGTGCCACACAAGCCTGAAGCACATACACAGAAAGACTCCTCTCAGACAGTGTACAAGTAACAAATTTAGTTGTCTTTCGCATCTTATTGCACCAGAATAAACAAATACAGACAAAACTATGCCAATATGTTTGTTTTGTTGAGTATTCACATAAACAGTGTTAACTATGTCTTAAGTTAATATAAACAGCTGGGAGAATATTGGATGTGTACCAGTGTATTGGATCTGTGCATTAAGTCTTAAAGTGACAGCAGCCTAATATACCTGCTCCTGTGTGTGTCCATAATGTTAATTCAACAACAAAAGAAAGAGTCAAGATCACTCACTGCTCTTGACTGAATAACTTAAGTAGCTTTAACAAGGATTCACCTATATAGAATTTATAGAAATAAATATGGGTCAAAATATATTGCATCACAGTCCCACAATGCATGCTATTGGTGGTCTTATACGGAGTGTAATACCTAAGGACATAAGGAGAAAATGTTAAATTACCCTACTGATGCATTGCTGCAGCTCAATTAGTCCTTTATTTCCTATGAAACCTTTGTGGGGCTACAAATTATAGTCTGAGGTGCAATATGTTTCAAGGACAAAGGACGGATCAATTGGAAATCACACAGCTGACACAAAAGCTGTGTGGTGCCACGTGCATTATAAAGCTGTAAGGCGCCAGCTTACTGCAGCCTCTGGGACATGTCCTAAAGGTGTTGTTAGCTGATTATCCTACTAAATTAATTTAAAAGAACATATTTAAGCAATAGTGAGGCACTTTGAATCATGCCTCATATCCTTAAAGTGTTTAAAAGGTCAATGTTGAGGCAAATTATTATTATTATTATTTTTTTTACATATAATCTCAATCCAGAAATGTGGCTCCATTTGATACAATTAATGTTTCTTACCTCAAGGTACACCACCCAGGGCATAACTAATGTGGCCACAAGAAGATCTGCCACCGCCAGGCTGACAATGAGGTAATTAGTGGTGGTCTGCAGCGCTTTCTCTCGGGAGACAGCCATGCACACCAACACATTGCCGAAGACAATGACAAAGATGAGGAGAGTCAGGAGCATGGCATAGTAGTTATACTGATGCTTGGCCTCACAGCTTGTGCTGTTGAGTGCCCCGGTCCTGTTGTCATAATAAGTGTCATTGTAGGGATACTCCGTGAGGAAATCCATGAGCTGTGGCCAGGGAAGAAGCCTGAAACTGAGAGACATAATTCACTGTCAGTGAAGCCACAAACATGGAATGAAACCAAGCAGTAGTACACCAACACAAAGGAAATATTATTGATCAGATGTTGCTCTATCATATCACAGTTTTCGGGTATGTTTCATTTATAGCAGAAGTGTGTAATTTACAGATCATGTTCATCACCAAATGGAAAGAAAATTTGGATTTTCTTTTAAACATCTTACTGAAACACTCCTAAGTCATAAGTATGAGATATAAAACTGAAAATTCTGACCGTTTTCTTGCAATTTTGAGTTTGTATCTTACAATTCCAACATTTTTTCCTCAGAATTCTGAATTTACATCTCACAATTCTCACAATTTTCTCTCTTTTTATCTTGCAATTCAGCTTTTTTGGTTCCTGCCATTGAATAAAAAAAATCTCACAATTCTGACCTTTTCCTTGCATTTCTGAAAGTATATCTTACAACTCTTTCCCTCGGAATTCTGAATTTACATCTTGCAATTTAGCCTTTTGGTTTCTGACACAGAATAAAAAAAATACAATTTTGAGATTAAAAGTTGCAATTACTTTCCTTATTTATTCTTTTTTTTTTTCATGAACTTCGATGTTCCTAGAATTTAATGAGAAAGTTTTGAGTTTATACAGACTTCTCAGACCTGTAATAGCATCCTGGCATTTCAAGTTTGTGACGTTGTCAAAAACTCCTAAAAAAAGGAGAAGTGTTTTTCTTAGAACCAAACTGAGAAGCCTTCATTTGCATTTAATCTCACTGCTATCTAGAAGAAATAAGTGAGATATTTAAGAGAACTCATTTAGTATGTGTTTTTTCCTTCCCACTGGAAGCTTGGTTTGAACAAGAACAGAACAAAATTTAACAGAATTAATGGATTAAACAGTCATTTAATGAGAGATAATTTATATTCACACGACTTTATGAGGACAGATTCAATATGATTCAGTTATAAAAGCAGCAAGATGCTAAGGAAAGAAAATGAATTAGAACGGGGAATCTTCAGCACTCTTGCACACTATGGGTAACACTGAGCATTGTAAATGAACAATCAGCACAATTACAGCATTCACCTGACACTCTCGAAATCACACCTTTCATCATTTCCTAAGTAAAATATTTGAGACACACACATTACAGAAATTATCTTCTATCCTTCCTCCAGTTTCTCCTCTAAGCTCCATAACATTGGACAGCTGCTGAAACATGGTTGATTTGTTCTGTGTGAATAGCGGCATAATAGCCGTCTTGTATTGATTTGGAATTTACACAGCAAGATCTATTCCTGTTCCAAAATCAATATCTCAAACTGACAGGAAATAGCAGTGAGACTGAGGATACAAGCTACCATAGCTTAGGGACAGTTATCATATACAGTATATTATAAATGTATAATATTTATTAAAATAATGTTTGAATGCCTCCATTTTATACAAAGTATGCCCGGCGCTGACTGTCACAAGGTAAATTATGGTTGTCATAATCAAGTCAGAAATACAATATATATATATATTTGTTAGTTTTTTTATAGAATTAAGTAATGTGAACACAATCAAACACAAGCATACATGAGAAAAGAAGCAACTATACAATAAAGTATAACAGTAAAGTTCTTAGAACAAAAGCCAATTTTTTATAAATATCATAAAAAGTTTATCTAATAGTTTCTTTTGAACAGAAAGTATTTTTCTATTCTTTTTTTCTATTTTCTTTCATATTTTTGCTCATTTATGAATTGTTTTGTGTTTCATGACTCTGAGCCTATAACAAACTATTAACATGCACTATATATTAACTGTTTCTTTTTCAAATTTCAAAAATAGACTGACAAATATTCATTGGAATATAAAAGTGTGAAACTATATATACTACTGGTTAAGGTATAAACCAACACACACCACTCTCTTCAATCTCTTAAATTAGATAATGCATTTTGCTGTGAAAATTCAATCTGATCTATGTTCATCCTCAATCAAATGCTTTGCACTTGAGAGTGACAGTTTATCTAATCTGGCATGTCAATGCCTCCATGCCCTTATCCACTCTGTTACACAGGATTTCTCATGTTTGCCCTCTTTAAGTCTGAATTGATGTTGAGCTTTAGAATATTCAGCTTCTGATTAAAGCACGGAATCCTCCGGAGACTTATCATTTTATCTTTTGTCAAACTCAGTCAATCAATAATTAAACACATTCTTGTGATGACAAGTCAGCACACAGTGGACCATATGCTGCACTATAAGACACTCACAAATGATAATAGCAAAGTCTAACAAACCAATAAAAACACAAATGTTCAAGCATCAAGGCAAAAACAATTAAAAAGAAAAATCAATATAGAATCTTTTTCTTTCCCAATGAAAGAAAAATTACGACAAAACCACAAAGAAAGAACAGACAGTAAAACAAATGCCCTTTCACAGAAACAATCTCCCTGCTCCTTTATAGCATCAATCTATATTCGCTGCCCTCCACCCTTACCCACAATCACTTCTGTGAATGTGTGTGACGGTGGCGCCACAGATTCAATGGAGCAAGTGAAGGCCACTGATTGATGCAAACTGCCTGACAAAATGATGTCTTTGTCAAACACAGCAGAGAGGATCCTCCATCCAGCTTTGATCCAACAAGAATCAATGAATACCTTCGAACCACTGAGCACCTTCCCTTTGCTCAGGATTGCCCATCTGAATAGTTTGTCTCACTTATTTCAAGTCCTAAATGACTAGGATGCTAATTGTATGGTATTTTAATTTTAATACTTCTAATCAGTTTTATTAGAAGAAAATAATGTTATTCAGGCATATTCAGTCAGGAAGCAGTTCTTTCATTGCTGTGGTAGTTTATTTTAACTTTAATATTCCTCAGAGAATGTTACTGATGTAAAAAAAATAAATAAATATACTCTTGACTTGAGATTGAATTGAAAGGTAAAATATTTCAGTAAAACAAGTAACAATGTAATATAAACAGTTAAAAATGGATACATTATTGAAGTAACATCCGTTTACATCAATAATACAAATATAAATATGATAATCCAATATCCTTGATCTAAATTATGTCTGGCAGGACCAGGTATTTCGGTGCTCCAGGCCTAAAGTACATCTGTTATCAGGGATTGCCTGGCGGTCTTCACTTTGCCTCTTGGGAAATCTAGGCGAGGGCAGAGATGTATTAAGCTTTTGAATCAAAATTAATTCTGGGGAGGAACAAGGTGATTCCTGGTTCTGCTAGGTAACAATAGCTGCATTTACATGGATCCAGTTCAATCGTAATAGGAATAGAAGCACAATCAGAACAAAAAAGTAATATGTAAACACGTCAATTGGACTGAATTGGCCAGAGCAAACTATAATTTTGATCGGATTGTAAGGGTTAGTTTATTCCTTTTGGTAATCCGACTGAGAGGACATGTAAAGTACTGCATATGCACAGTGACTTGGAAATAATGTAATGACGTATGAGGCATGGAACGAGCTGTTCTTCCTGGTGAATAAAGAGTCATAAATAAGCGTCCCATCATTTTAAAACTCCCCTTTCACTCAGTGTCTGTGAAGTGGAGGATTCCTTGTTTAAGACTCTCATTAACAAATGACTGGTTTTGGGTGCGGGAAGGGGCACTTTTACTAATTTTTTAGTTCATGTGCTGGTCGTTACCTCATAAGAACCCAAAGTAGATAAATAATCATGTGTGCTTTTTAAAACAGCATGCGACAGCAGCGGGAAACTGTTTATTCATGCAGTGTGGCATGTCAAAAGCGTAAATCCAATCAGAAGTTTGTGACATTTAAACGCGCAAATCCACCCGATCTCTTTATTTAGCGTTCAAGTAAACACTACGTTCGGATTCATCAATCAGAACGAATTCATTCTGATGGAAGCAAAAAGTGTCCATGTAAACGCACCTAATTAGCCTCAAACATCTTTCACCAATCAATAGCATGTGACACTTTGATTTGACTGAATGAATATTTCCTCCAGCAGAAGATCTCTGATATTCTGTTGCTCCCTGATTAGCTGTCTAGTTGGATACAGTATTTGACATGTTTTTCATGGCCAAAGAGCTGTGTTTCTGACAGTGTATGATGGTGATCACATAAATGAGAACTGACCCCCCAGACAAACCAGTGGCTGGTAGGATATCACAAAACACATGGGGACTCCAGCAACAGGACAGTGTGGAAACTACAGAGAAAGAAAAAGCAATTTCAGTGTCATTTTCTCCATATCCACCCCCACCCACAATAAAAGGGGTCTTTTCGTGATATGTACTTGAACATATGATGGGGGGAAAGATTGTATTGCAGTTTCTGCAGGCAAAGCAACATTCAACTCTATCTCACAGCAACCAATATGTGTAGTCCGTGGCACCGAGAGGAGGAAGGATATCATATTGCAGGAGTGATGTTGCGAATGGAGATATATTGTATTGAAAATTAATCAAGAACATTTCTTTTCAAAGCCCCAGAGTGAAGATCTTTCTGAGTGTTGATACAGTTTAATCAATTAACATAGCAAACACACACACACACACACATATATATATTATAATATCATTTAGCAGACAGTTAAAAATATATGAATCTTGGTCATGAATTAAGTTAATTTTCTTTTATTCATTCCCTCATTTAAGTAAATTATGTCACGTTGTGCTGATTTGTTCCCTTGTTTTAATTAAATCAAAATTATGGCAATTAATTGGTACAATGTGGCCATGATTTATTAAAACCAGAACATGAGAAAAAATTCTTAATCAGTGGCCAAGATATAAGATTTTTCTTCTTCTTCTTCTTTGTCAATTGGAAGCTGCATTAAAAAGCCCCCTCTGTTTGAATGGGCATGATGCCTCTTATAATTATCTTTTGCATTCAGTCACCAGTCTTTTCTACCCAATATAAGCATTAGTAAGTAGCCTTTAAGCAGAAAACACTGTGGCAAGGGAAGTTAGTGTTTTACTCAAGATATTACCTGTCCAGCTTTTATGATAATTAAAGTATACCGTACAAAAGCTGTGAATCCATTACTATTCTTAAAAGTCCTTTCTGGATGATAAATTTACACTTCAGAAAGTTTTTCTCCATCATTTATTGATAAATGAAGCAAACTGGGTAACTGCTGTTTGTGGTGTATGTGTATGTGTGTGTGTGTGTGTGGTTTCTGAACATGATTTTGTAGATCAGAAATGAGCAGTAAAAATAAGAACAGTCCAAAATCAATTAACTTTCAGTGAATACTATAATAAACTATAATACTTGAAACATGAAACTAATGAAAATTTAATGTGGTGAATGCCGTTATAAACTAAGACAGGCTCATGTCGAATCACAATTTTTTAAGCGTAATACAGTGTTGCACATTATAATCACACATAATACTTCGGAGTTCATGAACACAACGGCCAGTCAGAGGCATCCACATCAGTCATCCCTGAAATCTCTCAGTTTTTGCGTGAGAGTACTTAATTAATCTCACAAATTTTCTCATCATAAGTAACAAAGTGCAGATGTATGAATTATGCAAGTAAGAGATGCATTTATCATACAGGGTATGTACAAATTGATTGATTATGACAGGAATTTTGTATGCTTAATATCTGGCTAGAATATATTCTTCTATGCGAAAGTTCTTTGCTCACTTTCTCCATAATTTACTCGCTGTTTGGATAATGTATGTTTTAATATGTGAAGCATTATAATTTTTAACTTAGAATGTTTTTACTGAGTTGTGATAACTTTAGATACAAATTCAGTCATATTCAAATATTTCCTGATATCATATCAGGTACTTGTCTAATCAGTGTCCAATCATAATGTTTTCTGGTTTTCTGAGCGGAGCAAGCCAAAATAAAACAACAACAATGATTTAAGATAAAACTAAAAACATTTTGTTAGTCAATGTTTAATTTCGTGGACTTACTATAAATAAGGACAATTTCAAAAGAAAAGAGCAAAGGTTGTGGGTTCAATTCCGAGGGAACACACATACTGGTAAAATGAAATGGTATATCCTGAATGCACTGTAAGTCGCTTTGGATAAAAGTGACTGCTAAATACATAAATGTAGATGTTTTCAGTTTATATGTCTTAGAAACAGTCTAACATACTTATTTTATGTTTCCAGTGATGTGTTTACAAATGGAAACATAAAGAGACCTCAGCTGAACTTAAAAGTTGAACGCTAAAATAAGAAACATGTTTAAGAAAATTAGTAATTGTATATATAGTATAACATTTTTATCACATATGTTTCTCTTAAATTGTAAACCAAGCTCACAGCACAATTTGTCATGTGCTGTACTCAGGGGCGAACTTACCCATTGGGCAGGGTAGGCGACTGCCTTGGGACCCCAAAAGCCAAGGGGCCCCCTAAAATGCTTTTCATATACGAGATGCGCATTAAGCACAGACACGCGAACGGTTGCTGTTTACGGTGTTTATTACCACGACAACCGTCTGCGTATCCGAGCTGAACGAGCTTCTTGTGTATCCTGCTTACAAATGAAAATATTATGTATCTGAAGCTGACTGCTGCACGAGTGCGAGGTCTCCCTTTCTCAGAGTGCACACACTTCTCTCTCTGCATCTGCTCAGTTCAGCGAGCGGCTGAAAGGAGCTGCGTTTTCAGTTAAAACACAGATATGTTGTTTCTCAAATTTGACATGCAGAAATGACGAAATCACAGCACAGCTATTGTCTATATCTTGTCTGTAGCCTATTGATTTCATCAGACGACAGCACGATTATATATCAGCATTTCTGTACAGATAAACACCTCTGAAGGGAGAGCTGGTTAGTCTAAATGCATCGCATTTCAGTCACTATTTCATATTCATGCCGTTGTCTGACAAAAAACAGTCAAATATATCAATAAAAACACTTTCTAGAATTTAGCTTTATCAAAAGACATTATGTGGCACAGAGATGCAAACAAATGTAATAGTAAATAATAAATGTACATTTTGCATGTTCAGAAGAAGTGAGCTGCTCTGTCTTGCGGAAATACAAACAGGCTGTGTGTGTGTGTGTTTTTTTCATGAGTCTAATAGACATGAACAAGTTCTCTGAAAAACATCTATGACCTATGAAACATGTCTACTCTTTACGATCTGTTAATTATGGTTTCACTAATAATAAAAATACATTACATAAAGCATCCATATTTGTCCATGCCCATGTTGATTAGATTAAAAACGTGAAGGTCTGGTTTCACAAACTAAGATATTTAAGCAACTTTTACAAAAATGCCTTGGAAGAAAATTTTACAGGTGTGCATCTTGACGCAATGACACTGACATATTTTAAGATATGTTAGAGCAAGATATTTTCAGTTGAGACAGCTCAAACCTGTATTTTAGTCTGGGACTAGCTTAAACCTTGTCTGTGAAACCAGGGGCAAAGTATTAATTTAACGTACATTTAGAACAGATAAAAATGTGTGATTAAATTAACTCATGATAATCATGTGATAAGTCACGATTATATATTTGAATTGATTGACAGCCCTAAATTAAAATTATTAAAATTAAATGTAGGCTGATGCTGGTAATTCATCAGTAGACTTTGCTCGTCAATATAGGCTATATTTTTAACACTTTTCTCATTCTTACGAATTCAAGTTTTTATATGAATGAAACTCTGAAGGGAACTGGTTTTCTTCAAAAAAGTTTCGATCACATTTTCATTTTACCTGATTAAGTGTCTTTTATTTTACTCGCAGAGAATGAATGTGGGTTTCAATAATCCAGTCTGCAGTTTTTTGTTCAGACCAATGCAAAATACATCCGTTTTAAATGATATAATGATTTATACTTCTGATTCATCCCTTTTCTTAAAAAAGGTTTTTATTTTATAATAATTTTTTTTATTTATTTTTATTTTTTTTACTTGTATGTCAATGGTAATCACTTACTATTTCGTGGTCTACAACATTAAATAATAAAAGTGTCTGCTTAATGAATAAATGTCAATGTAAATGAAAGAATCCCATTATAACATATACATTAAAAGGTAGAAACATTGGACACAACAATGTGGCACCATTGTGCAGCAGCAAGCATCACAACAAAAAAAAGAACCTCAAGGTTGATCTAGGTAAATGTGTGCAAATGTATAGGGCCACATTCCTATATTTGCCTGGGGCACCCAATTCACTAAATCCACCCCTGGCTGTACTTGCTGTTTAAAGGGCGAATTTGTATAATGATGCAGTGACCTTTGCTTATTTTTGGTCCTATAGTGTGCCAGAAGTACATGAAGATGTGCAATCCTCTGGGGAGAGCAATTTTCATATTTCTCTCAGAACTGTTAAGGTCAACAGAAGGAAGGTAGTTATTAGATAACTACAAAAGGGCACTTATACCTGGAGAATGTTGTCACCCATTTGTATCTCATCTGCCATATTATGAGGGGAACATCACACTTAATACTTGAGGGAAACAGCTGACAGCTTCCCTGGGTCTGTTTGCAGTAATGACTCTCAGTGTTTCACTCAATGTACCACGTAAACATGCCAGTTTGTTAGGTCATGTTGACAAACTGTATGCAAGGATGTTGTGGATTGCTAAGCTTGTTAAGGCTGGGTAAAGTCAGAAAAGTAATAGCACACTTCTGTCAGATGAGCTACATGTCAAAGTTTAGAGGCTCTTAGGCTTAATTCAAATGGAATCTGAGAACTACCTATTGTAACTATTTTTGATCCCGTCATCTTAATTTATTTGATGATTATTTGATCAATTGCTTCCCTCTTACATCAAACTCTGCAATGTAAATACAAATAAAATATAAAAATTTAAATGCTTGTATTATTAAATGCAATGAAAGATGAAGAATGTACTGAATGTTAGCAAAGAGCATAATATGCTAAAAAAGACACTATGCTTCTAAGTACAGGTCGAGAGCTGTAGTTCAAGTCACACAAATTTGGTTTCGGGAAACACCAACTTGTTAAAGTATGTCAGCAACAATGGAATTTGCTACCATAGCTGCTTAACGATGGTTTTGGGAAACACACCTCCAGACAGATGTTGCTACTATGTGCTGACTGCCTGTCTTTAAAGGGGGGGGGGGGGTGAAATGCTATTTCATGCATACTGAGTTTTTTACACTGTTAAAGAGTTGGATTCCCATGCTAAACATGGACAAAGTTTCAAAAATTAAGTTGTACGTTTGAAGGAGTATTTTTGTTCCAAAAAAACCTCTTCCAGTTTGTCACAAGTTTCGGAAAGTTTTTTTCGAGTATGGCTCTGTGTGACGTTAGATGGAGCGGATTTTTCTTATATGGGTCCTAGGGCACTTCTTCCCGGAAGAGCGCGCTCCCGTATAGCAGAGCAGAGAGAGCACAACAGACATTCACTGATCAGAGCGAGAGCGTCGCGAAAAGTCACAAAAGAAGTGTGTTTTTGGTTGCCAGGGCAAGACAACCCTGCACAGATTACCAAAAAAAAAAAAACAGCATTAAGGGACCAGTGGATGGAGTTTATTTTTACAGAGCATCAACGGAGTTGTGCAAGTGTTTTTGTTTGTTCCCTGCATTTCGAAGATGCTTGTTTTACAAACAAGGCCCAGTTTGACGACGGATTTGCGTATCGTTTATTTCTTAAGGATGATGCAATCCCAACGAAAAAGGGTCACGATCGTGTGTTGGAACCGCAGGCGGTGAGTAAAACTGCTTAAAATATCTCTGCCTCCTTGTTAGTGTGTCCCCTCCCATGCCGGAGACCCAGGTTCGAGCCCCGCTCGGAGCAAGTCGTTGCTGCTGCTGCTCTCGTTCAGTTTCAGCCTCGTGATCTGATTCTGGATCATAAATAAACGGCTGAATCTGACTGTTAGTCATGGTTTGTTTTGGATGATGGTTTTTCCTCACGGTAATGTCACAGCTTCCAAACGCTCTCAATGCAAAAGCCTACTGGCGCTCGTGATTCTTTAGCTCCGCCCACACGTCACGCCTCCAGCCGGTCGTGTTTTTCCGGGAAAAATCGGTACAGACTATGTTTCTCTTATGAATATAATAAAACTAAAGACTTTTTGGAGTTATGAAGGATGCAGTACTACTCTATAGGTACTCAAGATTAACAGGATATTGAGTGAAAACGAGCATTTCACCCCCCCCCCCCCTTTAATGTACTCACAAATTAATAAAGCTGAAAAGAAAATTTAGGACTCACACTTTATTTTAATGTGTCCTTTCTTACAAATAGGTAATTAATAATATTAATTAACAGGATTGACTTACTATATGTTTAGTTTTAGGGTTTGGTTTAGTTGTGTGTAATTACACAATTATTACATAGAAAAACATGTAACTCATGTAACAAGGACATTAAAATAAACCTATTTAGATATTACTTGACAACTTCAGGCTAAAATACACTACATTACTCTGGCCTAGATTTTTGCCTTAGAGGAGCTGGCACTAGTTTCTGAAATCAGATCAAGTCTTCAGATTATAAGAAGGCGCAGTGGACAGACATCACGGAAAATCACATTGTGTGTGAAGGGCACAGACCCATCCCACCATTTTATTTTTGGTCAAATTTAGAAATTGTTTTCATTTGTCATGCCTCTCCTAAAAGGATGAAAGTGTATGATAACTGCAGAGGACATCTTGTGTTTCTTTCAATGACTGGCTACTAGTATGCAGGTTATTTGTGAGAAACTTTGTTGCCATGGAAACAACACTAATGATGGTTTGTTTCTCATCTCAGACCAAAGATTTTTTAAATAAGGAAACATTATGTGAGCACTTTATTCTAAAACGCAATTATTACTATACAGAAAAAAGTTTCCTAGACATATAAAATCCCTCTGCATATTGTTTACTGCAGTTAAACAGTGTCCTCACTTTATGTATTGCTATTCAAAGGTGCTGTACAATTTATATTATTTCAGAAATATTCTGTTACAGAAACCTAAATATATACGATATCAAGCAGTACAGAGTAAATTTGAGTACTCATGCTGTGTGTTGGCTCCAAAAACAACCCATCTGAGACCTCATGGCAGACATCCTCCATCCAAACATGATAATGCACCTAAGTTCTGTGCGCATGTTGTGTGTCTGGGGTCACATCACAGATTCTAGCCATGGAATCGCTCACTGTCTCTCTCTGTCTCTTTGAGCAGTATGTTGGAATATTCTAGTGCCCCGGGCCACTGGAGCTCTGGCTTTGCCCCACTGATGCCCCTGCTCTGTCTCATCTCATTAGTTAGCTGGGGTGCATACGAAAGGAAGGAAAGAGGGAGAAGAGGACAGGGGAGAATAAAAGGAGAAGAGAGGAGCGATGAGGATAGGAAAAGAGAAAAGAGATGGGATACATAATTATCTTTCACGCAGACTCTGATTCAAATGAAATGTAAAACTATTAAAAACATATAAATTTAAAACTTTTACCAGTTTCAAATCTTTCACCATCTTTAACCAAATTTAGAACGGTTAATTCAGTTCTCGATCTGCTTCCACTTAACACTCAAGGACTTAGAAATAATATTCATAATGTGATTAGTGATTAATTACATAAATATTATATTATAATATATTATATTAATAAGAAAATAATAATGACATTTCTGAAAATACCTAAAAATAACTTTCTGTACCATTCAATGAACAGTTTACTGTTTGTGAGAACAACACGAGAAAGTCTGAGCACTAATGTTCAGTGTATTTTTTCTGTGTTACATATATTTGTGGAACATTTATCTAGGTGGCGATCTGTGGGAGCAGTATGACATCATTGGGGATTCCTGGCATTGGCAGCAACAAAAGCACTCTCACTGTTTAATTTCATATGTGATTTTTCTTTGTGTGGGTGTTTTTCTTCTTCTTCTCTTATTCTTTAATCAGTAATGGGTAGTGGATTTAATTGTTAGTTCATGGATTGTTTATTTAGTAAGCTTAGTGAGGGAAGCAGAGGCCCGGAAGACTCACCTGTTTAATTTTGTCAGGAGTCAGGTAAGAACTGCTTGTGAGAACAGCTTTAACCAGGCGTTCTTTGTTTCCCTAGCTGCCCCACCTGATATTTCTTTTGCTATTATTCATTAAAATATGTCTGTTGATATTTTGTGCTGTGGATCGTTATGCATAGTTTATTGATTGTTAGAGTTATCTTTCATTATTGAAGTAAACAAATGCAATGGGATCTTGAAATTAGCAACAAGTGTCTGTGACTTATTCATGTGTTCGGTCCGTGCCCATTATCTGTGTTTTAACAAGCTGTTATTTTTGGATATGGTCCAGCTAGTCTTAGATTTATGTATTTTTAAAATTTGAGAAGAGAAGAGAAGAGAAGAGAAGAGAAGAGAAGAGAAGAGAAGAGAAGAGAAGAGAAGAGAAAAGAGAAGCTCTTCTTTCTTGGTTCATGTCAGATTTCTTATCTAGGCCTAATGGTTGGCTGCTCAACTCCAAAATCCTCCTTTAAGGTGTTTTTTTTTCTTCTCCACAACGACAAAGGACAGTTAGAAAATAAATGGTATAAAATGAGAGTTAGCAGCCGTTCCTGGTGGATAATTCACAAGATACATCCTCAGGTGGCCTGATTAATTAGTTTATAAAGCCTGGATTCAGAAGGCTAAAGCAGGCTGGTCTTATATCAACCTAAAGTAATGAAGCACCATCAAGCATCACACTTTATATTTTTAACCAAGAGGAAATTTTCCCTTTAAAATCTAGCCAGGTAATTTAGCAGAAATATATTCAGGTAGGCAATTCACTGACAATGCTTGTTTCACAGGAGGTACACCAAAATGTTCAGACCCAGATGAGAGATACTCAAGGGAAGCATAAACAACTAATCTTCAGTTGTAAATTGGGTTTAGATTGACATGCGGGAAATCATAACCATCCAATAATTTATCAACTCCATTCAACCGATCTCTGCAGACTGCATTTAATTTTCTCTCTAACAGCCAGAAAACTGTTACTCAGAAAAAGGTGGGAAGCTGTCAGCAAAAGAGGTACCCGTTGAGTGAAACTTGCTGTGAATCTTGTAAACTAATCTTAGATTACTGATTTTATTCCAATCTAATCTCATGGGAAAATATGACCATGTATATATTTTAGCAAAACCTGAAAATTTTCCACTGTAAAATCATACAGTTTTATAGGTGAGTTTTATTTTCTGGGATACATTTGAGGTTTTAATAATGTTCTATCAACTTTTAAATCAACCAACAGAAATGCATTTTTTATCTAGGTCTGGACCCCTAACCCTAAACCTATCTACATGGATTCAGAATCTATTTTTAGATATAAAACTCTACCTCAGGGGAGAGCACAGCATTTTCTGATGCATTTAAGTCACTTACAGAACATTCAAGGTTCGTTCTGTGATCTGGGAGTCAAAGTCATGGCCTTTTTGTTGGTAGTGCTATGCTCCATTAGCACAGCTACAGGATGCCCTTAAAAATAAGTGCACAACAACATATGTTTATGGGTATAGTTCACACTATCATTTGCTCACTCTCAGGCAGCTCTTTTTCATATGACTTGCATGGTATTTTCAGGACTTCTGGATCCATATGTTACTTTATGTTGAGTACCTACAGTATTTAATTCATTTTTTTCTATTATTATTATACAAAGTTGTTATTAACTAAATAAAAATTATCTAATCTTGATCATCTCAGTCAGACACCTCAGTTTTCAGCATCACCAGTGGTAATTTTATATGGAAACTGCAGCAATGTATTTTATTTAACCCCCCACCCCAACACCAGTATGTTTACATATACAGTATGTAAAAGCAGTCTATAGTATGAAATGTGTCACCTTGTCCTACACACAACCATTTACCGCAACAAGAAGATACCCTGATATAGAAAGTCTATATTAACCAAATTAACCTTGGATATAGTGCCTTAAATTACATCAGTGTGGACATTGTCAGGTTCTACATTACTGAAATGTAGAATTACTGAGTCTACCTCCAGATTCACTTTTCAATATTATAGTCTCAAAATCAAGCTCTAAATGAATTGATGTCTTTTGTTTTGTTGAATACCAATGCTAGTAAAATTGCATGGTTCCTGATACCAGTTCGTGTAACATAGCTAAACTTTTATTTTAATATTTTTTGTAATAAATTAATAAATAAATAAAAAGTTAATTATTAATGCTATTAATAATTAGAAGTAAATAATACATTAAAACATTAGCATTTAGCCATTGAAATATTGTTCAATTATGTAAGCATTTCATTAAAAAGATCAAATTAAAGTAATAAAATAAAGTCCAAGCGCACATACTGACTGAAAAATATGCCTATAATATGTAAACCTATCTACAAGGAACATAGAGAGAGAGAGAGAGAGAGAGAGAGAGTTAGATACAGAATATGGTCGGGAAGCAACATTTAAAAGGGCACAAAGCTTAGGCCGTAGCCCTCTCCCATGACCTCAATGAAGCTCCCTGTAGCAAAAAACCTTAGCGCTGCAAGCTTAGCTGGACTTCAGTGCCTAAAGCAAAATTCTGCAGGTCTGAGAAGGTCCAGCAGCTCCATAATGATTCTTTTTGGGAGGCGAAATTTGTAATTTATAGCCAAGTCAGGCAAAATTTCAAAAGGGCTTAAGTTTTGCCGAATTTATTTATTTTTGACATGGACTAAACGTTTCCGCGGCAGGCACCGTCTTTGATTCAATACAAGGACACGTTGGATCGTTTCCATAGTTGGTCGCTTTACTGGACACCACCATGCTTACCCATTTATAGATCTTAGCCATTTAGAGCCAAATAGTTTGCCAGATTTTAATTATCAAAAGTGATTGCACACTTTAATGACATTACGAAATAGCTTAGGCTAATTACACCATATTAGATCTGATACCAAATAAAGTCAACTTCATAAATAGGCCAGTATCCATTGCGAACATATTTTATTATTAGTCTTAAAATGCCAATAACATAAAATCATTGTTGAGCCACAACATTGTCAACATACCAAAGTTTGACTTTTACTGTGCTGAGCTGATTTCTTAAGACTGCTGCACAGTGGCAGTGACTAGCGCCTTGAGCTCAAACAACGCTAAGAGAGAGCTTACGAATGGTCCAGACCAACCTTACGAAAGTGTGACTTACAGAAGATATACTTAGCATACGAACATGTCGTGAATCGTGCCATAACGTTAAGAGAGAGGTTAAGGAATAGGTTAAGAACTACTTAGTGATAAGAACGTTTTGGGGTTCCGGGCCCGGGATAATATCACGCAATCTGTTTGTACTCTGCATGACAAATGCCAGTTATGAGTTACACAGATGGGGAGCACAGCATTTTTTATAAAAATAATGACATAGCTGGTATCATGATGCCTTCGTGTACTATCACATTATGAACTGACAAATTCAAGCGGTCGACTTCATATTGCTTTCATATGCCATTTTTAACTACCACTTTCCTATTTACGATCATTCTGGTAGCACATGAAGGCAGCATCAGTGAAAACAGGCAGATAAAATGGTAGCTTTAGCAATATTAGCCTTACAGAGAGCTAGGAAGATTTTCTGTTGTTGTATTTTTTAAAACTCTTATTTTGAAGTTTGTTTGGTTCTGTTGTATTTGTATTTAAGTGTTTTCAATTAATAACCAGTTATTGATTGAAATGTTATTAAAGAATCATACATTTAGACTGGTATACAAGTATATTACTGAAATAATGAGAATTTTTTTTTTTTCTTTTCATTTTTGAAGCTTGACAGCCCCATTCAAAACCTTACAATGGAAAAGTTCACCATGTTTTCTATAAAGCTAGATATAAATGGGAGCCATCAGTACTGAAAATTCAATAAACAATTTTCTTAATATTTAAGTATGAAAACATCCTTATAAATTATGTACGGTAAGCAAAGAGTTTCTGAAAAATAACTGACTGCACCATTTTCCCCTCTATGTCCTAGGTGGATTAAGTTCCCAGCCCGCATTCAATATTTAAGGCTCTTGACTGACAGTCTTTCCCATTGAAATGACAAGGCTAAATTCACTGTATCGATATGCCTAAACATATCTGTAGGTGCTAAACCCTCTGTTTAGCTTATACACATTGTACCACAAACACACAGAGATACATAAAAAAGTCTGTACACAGATACATGAATTTGCTCCAAAACTGTGTGTACAAAAAAACAAACAAACAAAAAAAACACTTACATACTGTATGAATATGGTACAGCTCCAAAAAAGCATCTAAATTTCAAAAGCAATATAGAAAATTAGAAAAAGTGGTAGGAGGTCTTACATTTCAAGAAAAAGTTACAAAAATAGGGCACCTTTATTGCTAAAAAATATATGATGATACACACTACAAGAGAAATGGATATTGAAAATGGGTCCTTTCATCCTACTGATATTGAAATAAAAATTGAAAACCACCTGCACCTCTGACATTAAATCACACCTATAGGCATCTGTACAAGAGCTAGATGGCTAAATTATCAAATTCATTCTATAGACACTGAATATCTCCTTTCACTGCTACTGTTGAACCAGAAGCTGTACCTGAATCTACAAAGAAGCACAGTGACCTGTGTGAAAAGGTGGAAATCTCTTAACATTTAACCACAACCAGTCAGTTTGATTCAATATAAAAGACATCACCTCTGCTGACCCTGCACGTTAATCTGAGACATAATGGCTCTCTATTTTTCTGCTGTCACGGGATCTTAAGGTGAATTGTTTTTTGAAATGGTTGAGAAATTTCCAGATACGCCCCAGCAACCTTGACACAGAAGGTTAATGTAAATGGATTTTTCATTTAACAAGCTGTTGGAAGAATAAGATTATAATAATGGTTGTCGTGCCATAATTTTACATGCGTTGAAAAAAAAATAACATTTTTTTTTTTTAAACAGATTTTGATCTAATATATTGACATGAAAAGATCTTTAAATTATACTTTAATGATAGTTCAGTGTAAGATACATCAGTTGAACCACAGGGAAATATAGAATTTCCAAGCCCATTTATATTTAAGGAGTGTATCTAATAAATAATAGAAATGATAGAAATGATAAACAAACATCTCAAACACAGTGTCATATAAATGTTCCTAAAAATGCTGGGCTACATTCTTTACAGAAATGTACTACGATAACCATAATTTAAGAATCTATTACAGTTATTACAGATAAATATAGAAATGCAAAAGAATTGCAAAAGAGCAAAAGGATAAAAAAAATAGCAAATTTTGTAATGTCAAGAAATTTTGACAAATGTGTAAAAATCTAAAAACAGATTTTTAAAGGGAAAAAAGTCATTTAAATTACTTTAATCTTTAAGGAAACATATTTAAAGAAACATTTGAAGTTTAAAGTGACAAAAACTCATCAACAATACTATTCAGAGCTTTTGTAAAAGGCAATAAAATTCAATAAGAAAAAAAGTCATTATCTTTGGACATAATTGTAAATTAACTTTCAAGGTTTTGTGATTAAATTTTTATGCTTTGGTCTACAATTACTACTTTTGGCATTTCATGATGAAAAAATCAATATAACCCAAAGGCCACAGTGTCTGCTCCACCCTCAGGTTATCAAAGGTTTAATGGAATAAAGACAGGCACGTCTCTAGATAATCTGAATGAAATAAACACACAAAGCAACACTGTGTTTGTTGGCTAACGTCGATGCAAGTATCGCTGTGTGTCAAACCCACATTATTCCAGTGTTCCAGTTCTGTCTGTTCCAGCACTCACTCATTCTGAAGCAACCATTAGGGAAACTGCAGATACGTCTGCTTCTTGGAGAACAGCAGCGGAGAAGCACTATAACAAGCCTCAGATGAGCTCATTAGGACTCTGTGACCAGACTGTATCCTAACAACCATGTCTTGAGCAGCCCCTGCCTGTTTCCTATATTGGAGGGTGCCTTCTAGCCTCAAGGGTCAAGCAAGACCTCTCCTGTTACAGGAGTATGGGAAACAGCATGAAACAAATTATGATTTGGGGCTGAAACACCCCTGATGACTTCCTGACCAGTGTTTAAGGGAGTTTTTTTTTTTTTTTTTTCATCGTAAAGCAACTTGATCTATTTATAAAAATAATTGTTGTACAGCATTTTAAATTAGGTAGCGTTTATTCATCCGGGGCAGGCAGTGTGTAAAGTTCATCCATATAAGAAACATGAGGATGTGATGACGAGTGTGTCCTAAGTTAATTTGCTATATGCCATTAACATATACTGTAAGAAATGTAACACATTAATCAAGTATTTAGTGGACAGATGTGTATATAGCATTTTTCTTCTGTGTGTCAAGTTTGTTGGTTAAAGTAATATTCAAATCTGATCAGTGCACTGATTTTTCTTTTTTTTTCTTTTCTTTTCTTTTTCTTTCAAGGCATAGTTCGCCAATTAAAGGAAATTTCAGTCATCATTTACATACCCTCATGTCATTCCAAAGATATTTGTTTTGCGAAAACCAGTGATGTTTGTTCTTGCATGTTACATATGTTTGTGCTTCAGTTGACCATATTTGATGTGCTCTATGTATGTATGTTGATCAGAGATTATGTGAATAAAAGTCTAATTTAAATCTTTTAAATTATATAAAGTTATCATGTTTCCTCATGATAACAACTAGTTAAAACCACTCAACGGATTACTTTTATGATACTTTTATGAAAGTTTGAAAATTTTGATTACGTATAGGGGGTCATCTGATGCTGCTAAAAAGAACAATATTTGGTGTAATAAAATCTGTTTATGTGGTTTTATTAACACATTTTATTAGGTATTTTCCACATACATGTTCGTTTTTATTTCCCCGCCTTCTGAAACGCGTAAATTTTTAAAAGGCTCATCGGTCTGAAAAGCAAGGTGTGCTCTGATTGGCCAGCTATCCAGTGTGTTGTGATTGGCTGAATACTTCAAGCGTGTAACAGAAATGTTACACCCCTTAACATATTGTGATGTCCTGTCTGGACAAAGCAACGAAACATAAACATAAAACCCATTATAATCATGATTTAAACATGATTTCTAGTCGTGTCCTGTTTTGGAAGGCAAAACAAAGTAGTTTCACTTTCTCAACGAAACAGCGTCACACTGCGGCCTTGAGTGAGCAAAGGCTGGAGGCCTAAAGTGAACCAGCTTGAGTGTGCAGAGGTGGACTTGAGAACGGCGTGGTCGGCAGGCTCTACAAAGGAGCGTCCGTTGGGCTTGCGGCAACCACATGTGACGACCCCGGGCTGGACTCTGCTTCGTTCACAGTGAAACCTGATCTGGCAATCCACAGTGCAAAGTTTATGTTTTTCCTCAGCGACCAGCATGGATCAGCTCCAGGCATGATGAAGCGGATATCGTCCTCTTTTGTAAGGCCAAACAAAGTAGTTTTGCTTTCACAGTGAAACACACAGCGTCTATACAACACGGCGTGAACATCTGGGCGGTGTTATGCAAATCTTCCCACATAGTGACGTAGATATGTGGGAGCGTGTTAGAACGAGTTGTTTGGGGGGTGTGGATGAGTCTTAACTTTTATAAAGAATATCTCTTTGGATTTTAGACGTTAGTCTTTGCAACTTCACAGATCTTCTTTATGCACCAAGAGCTTGTAACACTCCAAAGAAAAAGGAAAATTTTAATTGCATCATATGACCCCTTTTATTTATATTAGCAAGATAAATGAAGTCTTGTGAGTTTGGAATGACACTAGAGTGAATAAATTATGATAGAATTTAAATTTTTTAATGAACTAACCCAATAAGGAATAGTCAACCAAATATTTTTCTCCACCATTTTTTTCTCTATTCACAAATAGAACAGAGCAGTTGCAATGTTACAATGTCAGTAATATGAAAATCCCAGTATATAAATTCATGTTTAAATACTGCAAGACATAAATACTGCGATTTTTTTAATTTAAGATAATTTCTTAAAATGTGCTATGTTTACCTTACACCAAAAAGTTACTATGGTAAAATAATAATACATTAAAACAAGATATTTTTTTTAAACAGTGTAAAAGGTTTTTTAAAGACATTTATGTAGTTTTTTCTCATAGTGACTATACCTGTCAAGCTCCAAAAAGGACACAAAAGCACCACTGAAGTAGTCAGTATGATTAGTAGACTTCGTTTCAAGTCATCTGAGGATTTTTGTGAGAAAAACATGACATTTCAGTAGTTGTTCACTGAAAATCTGCACTGATGTCAAATGTCAATTAAGTAAATAACATTTAAAACCATATTACTGCATTTTTTCTTATGACATATATTTGTCGTTATCATTATGCTATTATTTTATTATTATTATTATTATTATAGTTTAAATTAAAATAATAATTACACTTTATTCTGCATTCAAAATATGCAACTTAAGAAATGTGCATCTTAGTTTAGGGTTTAACATGGTTGTAAAATGTCTGAATGACTCTCCAGCTGGGCCTGCACTTGCTGAAGCATGCACATTTTTGAGACAGCATTTATTTAAGTTTGCCCATGGTTATGATCCATAGCATTAGTCATGGTCTAAAGCCCCTTATGTCTCTGCCCTGTCCTCTAAATTAAACAGAATCACGTAGTGGACAGGAAGGTAAACAGAAAACAAGAAATGTCTTGAAAGATTCAAAAATGACTGTTAAAATTGGTCTTCCTATGAGTTAGATGTCATGTCCGATATACAGAGGTATAAGGGTATAAAGTCTTACATAACACTGTGACCCTAGAAATGCTTTCACTGTAGTGTAATCTGTAAATAGCAATAGATCGCAAACTGTACAGTTATAACTAAATCACTGTGGTGACATTTACGAGACACCAATTTTCTGAGACGACTTGTTTTCAGCAATACTAATGTTTTTTTTTTCACCATCTCCTATCAAATATATTTAGACCATAATGTGCTGTATTCAGATCTGCTGATTTTTCACAATAGGCTGAGTTCACTACTTCCAAAGAAAGGACATAAAATGAGAGACTTATTATAATTTTTTTGCTTCTCATAAAACCTGAGAAATCCGTGGGTCTATTTTCAGTCTGTGCACTAAAAACATACTGTACTGTACTAAATTTTGCTGTCAGAGCCTATAGCATCTGGAATAGAGATACACAACATGGCCGACAGCCCCTGCTATCTGTTGTCATATTTTTAATTATAGCTGAACCTTGCATCAATACCATAAACATTTTTGATCAATAAGTAACTGTCACATTAATACAGCTCATAATCTGTTCTAGTTGATCTCAAAGGTTTAAAATGTTCTTCTTGACAGCTGGTGTGTAACACTGCCCCCTGTTCTACAAGCCCCTAAAAACAGGCTCTGATAAATAACAAAAGGGCAGTCTGTAGTGTGTGCCTTTTCCTCCACGGAAATGTCAGGAAAATGCTCTCAGGGCCACGCCTCTCCACGCAAGAAGCCCCAGGGTGAGAAAAATCTCCCATAAACATTTTCAGTTACTTTTATTTTTCCACATAAAAGTATTTCTCATGTGCTTTATGCTTATACTGGCATTCTTCAATGCATGGTTGTTCTAACTGAGAGATCGATTTTGAAGCAGAGGCAGACCGTCCCATTAATCATATTTTCTTCCTCATGTCAAACCGAGTCAGTTTCACATATTCCACTCTTGCAGAGATTAATAATACAAAAAAATCTGCAGGTACTACAGAATACTATTATGTTCTGTAAACAGACCAGCACTCCATTAACTTATGGACACCGTCTCTCCTACTTGACTGGATGTAAATTATTTAGCACAGATTAATCTTGGCAGTAAATAGATTCACTTTGCCAACTGTCTAAGATTAGGGAACTTGGTAGATTAGTAAAAGACGGATAGCAAGTGTTTTTTAATTTAATCTAGTAAAGGGTCCAAAATGTGAAAAAGCACAAACTAAAATGGTGCCAGAATATGTTTGTGGCTGATCTAGAATGATAATTAAGGAGTGATTATGTAAATGAATGAATCAAGAAAAAGCAGGCTGTAGAAAGGGTTAAGCACCCCCCCCCCCCAACCCCACACCCCAAAACCTCTTGGAATAATGCCTCGGGTTCACATAAGATGCTCTTCACTTCTCTGTTTATTAAACAATGTTTAATCAATGCTGTACTCACACATCTATTTACTCAATAATACCTCAACCCACTATGTCCAAATACAAAATACTGTTAAATATATAAATATTTAATATTTGTAATCTTCAGCACTACTTCATTACAAGTGCATTAAGCACAAAATTTAATATTATTACAATTTAGCAGACTTTAAGTATACCAGATTAGTATACTAAAAGTACAATAGCAGAGTATTTTTAATTAAGCACATACATATATGAATGTTTTTTTAATATACAGTACTTAGCCTGAAATAAATGTATTACAAATACATTTTAGTATATTTATTTTTACTAAGGACATACCATCAGAATGTAAGTTAAGCTAGCTACACCTCACTGACAGTGTGTTCTGGATATTTAATTGTATCCGTCATCATCAAGCTCTGTCACAAAATAAGATAAATAATAGATCTTCAACAGTAAAAAAAAAATGTTTTCTTCTCATAGTTGACCTACCTGGCTTACATGTAGTGTCAGCCATTTTGACTCAAGTGCTATCCACAAGCTTTATCTACAGTACATTTCTCAGTGTCAAAGGGGCTTAAGTGCAGTTACGCCCTTTTGGCACCAAGTGGTTTAGTATGTGAAGTGTTAAGTCTTTTGGTTTCTAATGAATATCTCCAAAATTATTTAGAATTTACTTGTGCCCTTTTGGCAGTAAAAAGAGCTCAGCAAGAGCTTTCATTTATATATATATATATATATATATATATATATATATATATATATATATATATATATATATATATATATATATATATATATATATATATATATATATATATATACACACACACACACACACACACACACACACACACACACACACACACACACACACATACATACATACATACATATCTCCATTTCACCCAAAATGTTTTGATACATATTAATATTTAATCTTGTTATTGTCCTGTGAATTAAATTACATTTTACGAGGTTCTTATTTCTATTTATTACGTTATTTTAATGATGTTATGGTATAATAGCCTACTGTTGTGTTTAGCAATATATTTTAAGATACAAAGAGATTTTAATAGTTTGAGAAGGCTGGAATATAAACATTATATGTTATATGTGTTTGTGAACTTTAAAATATACGGGCAGCAAAAGCCAAATGATAATATGTGAATTTCTGGCAACCACAGCTGGTCTTCCCTGTAAATTTGACATAAGTGCATTCGGGCAGTCTAGCCTACTTCAGTTGCTTAATTAATCATAAAACGCATGTTTATGCATGACAATCAAAAAGTTACGCTATACTAACTAATAATAATAATAATAATAATAATTATTATTATTATTTTTTTTTTTTTTTTTTTTTATTATTATTATTTTTTTTTTTTTTTACAAACAGAAGCAATAGCAAAACCTGTCTAAAATCCTTATTAATTTAACTGATAATTTCAAACAAGTAGACTTGTTTTTAGAGGAGAAAAAAAGATCGAATTTAATAGTTTTGTAACATGCACCTCACCTTCAAGCCATAGGATTTTACGAATGAGCACAGTTCTTCTGTCCGTTTATATCCACAACTTCCTGATGTTTAGCATCTTTTCCACGCACATGCTGAAACTGTCCATACTCGTTTATGCCAAAGCGTTCTGCGTTCTCGAACTATGCAGGATGCTAAAGAATTTCACTTGACTGAATCAAAAGTCAAAGTTTATTTTATTTATTCTAATCGATTCTAGTCTTGCATCTGACTTTAAGAGCCAGTTTTAAATAGTTACATCAAGTGCGTGCTGTCAGCAGCAGAGTGCGAATGCCGGGCGCAGCTCCGCTCTCACATCCAGCAGTATGAGCGCGTGGCAGGTAGGAGGCGGAGTTGACTGATCTCAACACGAGCGCGTGTTCAAATGCCCAGAGGATCCAATGACAGACGAACACAAAGAACAATACAAACCCAATTCTGGGAAAAATATAAAAATAAAATAAAAATAAAAAAACTGTCAAATGGAATAGTGGGAATGCATGAATGCCACTTGGGAAAATCAAACCGAGTGACTGCTTTTGTAATAGTAGTAGTACAGAAACAATTCTACATTCTCAGAAATAAAGGTACAAAAAGCTGTTCCCGGAGCTAAATTATAACATTTAGGTACTAACTGGCAACTGCAATTAATTAAGTATAGGTAATTAAGTATATAATATATAAACATCAATTACAATATCAAAGGTCTATCTCTTATGAGAGATATTCTGTTAATTATGTTCATCTGTTATTTTTGGCAGTCAACTTATTGTCGGCTCATCAGTCATGAAAACCTTTTTTTTGAGTGAGCCGAATTGCTCACTTAAAAAAAAAAAAATTAATTAATAATAAATATATAGTTTCATTTTAAAGTGAAAAGTGGTGATATATTTGGAATATGAGTGGGTATATATGTTGTTGACTTAATTTTTAATTAGTCTTCTCATTATTACCATCATTTATTTTGTGGGTGTTTACACAGCACAAAAAACAACAGACTAATATCTGAGTTTACATGCTCTTGCACTACAAATCATCGTGTACTGTACCCCAGCCAGCTGCTTGACTTATGATGTTTATCTTTGCACATGTACAGTACTATGGGAAGCATTCATATTGTCTATATATTTTTCTTTTTCAGTATGTATAGGTAAACATTTATATATATAGCATATTTAAAGTCAAAATCTTTCAGTAGGTTAGTTGTTTGAAGTATTACGTGAAGCATGCATATAGTTTGTATTTGTTAGCTTATGTAGAGGTAAACATTTACTGTATATATATAGTATTTTTAGTCAAAAATTTTCAGTAGGTTAGTTGTGTATAGGTTTGTTTTACTTCATTTTTGTATGTCTGTATTTATGTAGCACCGTGGTCCCGTGAGGCACGACATTTCGTTCCACTGTATGTCCACACATGTAGCAGAATGACAATAAAGCTCAACTTGACTTGAAGACCGTTTTCAACTAAAAACAGAAACAATTGTGTGCATGTTGGCCATTCATTAACACAACAAAGGCATTTTGGGGGCCTGAAAATGCAAACTTTATAGGTTTCTAAGTGCAAGTGTTTGAAAACGATACCATTATTATAAAGTATAAAGTACGAAAACAAGAATTTGTGAAAATTATTATTATTATTTTTTTTTTTAACAAAGTAACATCCCCAACTACTGGTCTGAAATTCATAATACATTTTCATTCTTTTTGTGGATCCATGTGAACAGGGATTGTTTTGACAATGTTGCCGCCTATGCAAACATTTTCAAATATGCAAAGGAAAAATGCTTCCATTTTTAGTCCTATTATCGTCACATAAACGTACCCTTAGACTGATTCATGAAGGTAAAATGTATCACCTGAACCAATCAAAACCAATCATAGCACAATGGAGGCAGTGATTTTTTCTCACGTGACTTCGCCCATTCATATTCCCAATTAACCTGATTACTGTATATTAAATCTGACAAAAAAAAAACAAAAAAAAAAAAGTTACGGGTTAGATCAAACACAAAAGATCATTAAGGACCTAACAGCTTTGCTGTTATGTTACCATGTGTGTGTGTGTGTTGGGGGGGGGGGGGGGTTGATAACATTACACACAGCCCTGCGTCTCCTTTGACAAAAATGTGTTAGTGTTTATACCACATCGAGAGAGCACACTTTGCATTCATGAATTGTGTTATTGTGTAGGATGATTGCTGAATTCATTTTGATTGTATTCATCACAGCATGTCCGGAATGTAATCAGGGCTCATGCAGTGCTCCCATCCATCATGCAAAATTCATAGTATGCGGGTATTGTGTATCCAAGCCATGTAGCTTCCCCTGAAACACTGTATACTGTAGATCACTGAAATTGTTGCTCTTTGTTCTTGCTATTTCTGATAACCTTTTATCTGAAAAATTATCATTCTTTTTACTGTAAATAAGCTGATAAATTATCTTGGATCCTCACATTTTTTTCATTTATAAGTACAAACGTACAAAGGCAATTTGGTTTATTCATTCAGCCAGCTGAGAATAGACCACTATAATGAGATTCACAGCATGACACCCATGATATTCACATTACAAAACTCAGGCATCAGGGTCAAACCTTTTTAACAGTTTACCACAGCTGGAAGACTGGCTTTAGTGGATATCCTTTCCTCTTTGTCTAGCACTTGAAAATCCCCAGAGAGCAATTTTGTATGTAGAAAAATAGCTTCTAAATTAACCTTGCATAGTAACAAATTAAAAGATGAATGAGCCTCCTATCAGATGCTAAAACTGTTCAAGGTTGTCCGGCACTGGGTGAGGAAAACAAGTTCATGGTAATTTTGGATGAGTCAATATCATTTAATGTGTCACTCTAATTTAGAGACCCTTAATGCTACTCATGGGACACCATGTTCTGCATCTTCACATCTGGATATGTCCTTGCTTAGCACTGTCCTAAGGAGATTGAAACAAATGAGAATGATAGAGATAAATTAATTTGTTATACTTGATTACACAACTCACTTTTCAAAATAAGTCAGTTGCCAAATTTTGGCAAAAATAAATAAATAAATAAAGGTCTAGGTTCCATAGCCACTAACCATATTAACACATCTCTTTTTTAAACTACAAACAAAATGCTTGAATATCTTGTAAAAGTTGTGAAGTTGTGAAATTTAAAAAAATATATATTATTATTATAATTATTATTATTTATCCAGCGTTTAGCACTCACTGATGCAATCCTGGAACTTACTTTTGCTTCAGGGTGGACTTTTAAAGATCGCCACACAAGAGACTCCCTGAAAACCTGTAAAAAAAACCCAGCCAATTAGATTTGTTTCCATATTAGTTTTCCATATGCATTAGATGCTCAGTAAATGGAGCGTGGTCAGCCCGTTAGTGTGACGTCTGAGGCTAGGGATCAGCAGGCTAGGACCTCCAGGACCACCAGAGCAGGTTCCTCAAAACTTTTCCAAATTTAATGGTAAAAGACAAGGATCGCTTTTGTTGCAGCTGTAGAACTTAAAAAAATATTGTATGCCTACATTTACTTTTAAAAAATGTTAAATTGATGAAGACTAATTTATAATTATAAAACACTCAGCTTTTTTTAATGACCAGGCAGGAATAATGGTCTATTCACAATAAACAAAGAGAAAGACAATTAAAAATGTACCAGCCAGAAGATAAAGCATGTGAACTATGCACTTTAATTGTTAAAGTCGGTGCTAATGTGAATGTACAAGTAGATAATTTGCCAATAGATAATGGCAGTTTAATCTTCTAGGAGGAGAGGAATATTAAGAGTTACTGCACGTAGCTAAACATTTACTTCCATTTTATGAAATAGAGCAGCTTGGACATTCTTCTAAATAGTCATAATGCAAATGCAAAAAAATAATAATAATAACCTTGTTTACAAGATTAAGATCAACTCTCCCAATGAGATCAACATATGAATCAGAACATAAGCACTTGAAGTAATCTGCATGTTTTTTTTATTTCTTCCTTCATTCCTTCCTTCCTTCATTTTCTTTCTTTCTTTCTTTCTTTCTTTCTTTCTTTCTTTCTTTCTTTCTTTCTTTCTTTCTTTCTTTCTTTCTTTCTTTCTGTAATGCTTACATTTCCAACCTTCAGCTATTCTTTGTTGAAAGCATACTTTTAAAAAAAGTGTTTCTTACAGAACGCAAATACTTGAACTAGTTGAACCTAAGGGTCAATTTTTGAACCGCTGATGTAGGACCTAAATTCATCTTTATATGTGTTTTCATAAGTAGCCTACTTCTATTGTATTTGAAATATGGCAACAGAGTGCACTTTTTACAAGTATGCGAAAAGTGTTTTAAGAAACATACTCATGAAAGTGTGCTCTTTAAGTAAACTCTTTCATTCATATTATATTGTCTGAAAGTACAGTTTTTTTAATGTAGTTTCAGTATTTGAAATAAACAACAAGTGCACATTCATTACAATTAAGTACACTTCTTTTTCAAAAGGGTATGACCTAGAATGTTTTTATCATTCCCCACATCATTTTGTCCACCTGATTGTGACATGTCAATTGTACTTCGCCCTTGACCTCAGCCAATGCAAAACGTGTTGAAAGATGCAGCATTTAGGTCAAACACGTGAAAAATAGAAATATATAGAGAAAGCCAAGATGTCTTTACTGATTCAGTTAAACTTAATAGGACACTTAAGGTGATATCAGATATTTATGCAGTAAAGAGAATGTGTGCAGTTACTGAAAATATTAAATCAGATTTTTATGTCTAGCTTTAAGCACTCTGCTGAGCAAACTACTGTAGAATACTAAACATGATGTGGTAGACAGGGAACAACTAATAGCTAATTCAGTTTTAATGGTTTTTAACTTAAACAAGTTAAATTCCTGCACAATTGTTGTTTATTAAATGTTTTATCATAATGGAGTTTTAATCTATTTTCTATCATGGTTGTGCATTAGATAAGAAAGGACAAAATAAACAGCACAAATGCAAATAATTATGAGATTTCAAAACATCAGGTGCCATGTGAACCACATAAACAGAACTATGTTTGGTTATATTTTGTGGAAACATACATTACAGACCAAAAGTTTGGACACACCTTCTTATTCAAAGAGTTTTTATTTTCATGACTATGAAAATTGTGGATTCACACTGAAGGCATCAAAACTATGAATTAACACATGTGGAATTATATCTGGAATTAAATACATAACAAAAAAGTGTGAAACAACTGAAAATATGTCATATCCTAGGTTCTTCAAAGTAGCCACCTTTTGCTTTGATTACTGCTTTGCACACTCTTGGCATTCTCCTGATGAGCTTCAAGAGGTAGTCACCTGAAATGGTCTTCCAACAGTCTTGAAGGAGTTCCCTGAGAGATGCTTAGCACTTGTTGGACCTTTTGCCTTCTGTCTGTGGTCCAGCTCACCCCTAAACCATCTCGATTGGGTTCAGGTCCGGTGACTGTGGAGGCCAGGTCATCTGGCACAGCACCCCATCACTCTCCTTCTTGGTCAAATAGCCCTTGATTCCTTCAGTGTGACTCTACAATTTTCATAGTCATGGAAATAAAGAAAACTCTTTGAATGAGAAGGTGTGTCCAAACTTTTGGTCTGTACTGAAGTTCAAACAATAGTTCACCCAACGATAAAAAAAATAAAAAAAGCTGAAAATATACTCACCCTCAGGCCAAACAAGATTTTTTCTTTTCTTTTCTTTTTTATCATTGAAACAAATATGGAAATATTTTGCATTACCTCACTTGCTCACCAATGGAACCTCTATAGTGATTGGGTGCCGTCAAATGAGAAACAACTATAATCCACAAGTAATCCACATAACTCCATTCTATCAATTAACATCTTGTGAAGTGAAAAGCTGTGTGTTTGCAAGAAACAAATATAAATTTCTTCTAGCTAAAGTAAAATAATATTGCTTTATCCAGTGAAAAAGTTGTTTCCTCTGAATCAGAAGAGAAACATGCACGAATCAAGCATCATTTACAGTAGAAGTGAAACAGTCCAAAACAATTCCATGCGGTGGATTTTGATGTAAGAGGACAACAGACATGGATTTATTTATTTATTTATTTTCAATGGAGGAATTTTTATTATGGATTATGGACTTATATTTTGGCCAGAAGTAACGATTTTGTTTCGTAGAAGCTTTTCACAACAAAAGATTTACATTTACATTTAATAATTTTACATTTAATCATTTAGCAGACACTTTTATCCAAAGTGACTTACAAATGAGAACAACAGAAGCAATCAGACCAACAAGAGAACAACAATAGTATAGTATACAAGTGCAGTGACAAGTCTCAGTTAGTCTAGCACAGAACATAGGTGAAATGAAAAGCTAAGTGCTAGTATTAGTTGGTTAAGTGCTGGTGAAAAAGATGAGTCTTTAGATGTTTTTAGAAAATAAGTAAAGACTCAGCTGTTCGAAGTGAGATTGGGAGGTCATTCTACCAGCTGGCCACAATCCAGAAAAATGTCTGAGAGTGATTTTGAACCTCTTTGGGATGGCAACAAGGTGTTGTTCACTTGCAGAACGCAAACTTCTGGGGGGCACATAAGATTGAACTAGTGAGTTTAGGTATGTTGGTGCCATGCCAGTGGTTGTCTTGTAGGCAAGCATCAGAACCTTGAATTTGATGCGAGCGGCTACTGGTAGTCAGTGTAACCTGAGGAGGAGAGGAGTAATGTGAGCATTTTTTTGGCTCATTGAAGACAACCCTCGCTGCTGCATTCTGGATCATTTATGGACTGACATGTGGATTAACTGTGGATTATTGTGATGTTTTTATCAGCTGTTTTGACTCTCATTCTGACAACACCTACTCACTACAGAGGATTGTGCAAGTGATGTAATGCAAAGTTTCTCAAAATTGGTTCTGATTAAGAAACAATTTAATCTACATCTTGGATGTCCTAAGAGTTAGTACATTTTTAAGGGAAATGTTCCTTTAACATGGTATTCCAGTGAAGCACCCTTTGAATTTCCTGTCACTGCCTTCAAAACCTTCTGCATTTCTAGTGGCTTAAAAAAACAAAAACAAACGAACAAGCCAAAAAAAAAAAAAAAAAAAAAAGAGAAATTCAATATACAATTCAATACATTTGGGTCGCATTGTACAATCCTTAATCTTTGAGAGTTCATTCTGGAGTTACCATACTGAAGCTATTCCCATGATAAAACGTCTGTCTACATGATGTATTACATTCTATTTATCTGGATTCTTTCTTTTTCCAATTTCAAAGCAGTCAAAACAGTAACTCATAGTTATTCTTTGCGGAACTGCTGAAAATGACTTTTATTGAATTCTGGAAGACCTCAGAAAAATATAACCATGAATCGTGTCACTGGAAATGAAGACCTTCAAGCAGTAAAGCATGTTCGTTTTCAGTATTATGTAGATACATACAGCAATACACTATGCCTTTATTCACATTATTATTTTTTTCTACAGCAATTAAACAGATTCTGTAGGCGTTACAGAAATCGATCAAAACTGGTGACACTACTCAATTAAATATTACATTAGAAATCAATAGCAAAGTCACAAAGTGTTTGAGGGACAAAACTTTTGATTATTGGACTGTGAAGAAACAAACAAAAAACAACGAAAAAAAAAAAAAAACTCAAGGTCAGATTGATTGCTTGAATGGGTGAGAAATTTTAAAGGCACGCACCAAAAAATATTGTACTAAGAGTAAACTTATGAATCTCTCAGCAAATGGTTTCCTGAGTGGATCTTTTCTCATCTGTTGGCACATAAAAAAAAATCTGTTAGAGCTAATGTAACAGATGGGTGTAACAGGCTGACATGTAACTTCAAAGAAATGACAGCTTAGCGTAAGGGAAAACTGTAATAATCAAGACTTCATTGCATTCTGACCATGAGGGACAAAATAACAGGTGTCACAGTATCAATCAAATTACAGTTTTGTCAGTTTAATTTATCTCAGTAACAACTGTGAAGGGACAATTACAAAAAAGCATGTTTAAGGATTTTACTTTTTGCCACTGACCATCTTTCTATTCTCTATATATAGTATATATACAAAGAAAGATGGTCAGTGAAACACACACACACACACACACACACACACACACACACACACATTCCAAAAATGGCTTGTGCTCTTACTGAGTGTATTTAAATATTAAGATTAAATGTACAGTTAATGGTAACCACAATGATAAATGTTTATATTAGCTGACTCTCAGGTATTATGGATAGGATATATGCTAGTAGGGACCTTCACAGAACACATTATTTTCATAACAATAATATGTCCTAGAAAAACAACAAGATAATTACAGTAATTATAATAAAAACAGGCAGCAGAACAAGAACAGGAACAAAGAACTAGTCAGAGATGTGGGGACAGCAGACCATCATACATTAAAGGGATGAGTGTAATACTAAGTGTGTCATTTAAAAATAATGCTAATTACAAAGTGTACAGTTACTAATACTGAAATGTGCTGCATTAAATTGAAGTGGGAAGACCTTGTTGCTTTCATGTCAAAAGTGGCAAGTGTTTGTTTTTTGCTATTTTGCTTGTATATTTTAGTATGGCTTTTATAAAGCATGTCACGAACAAAAACGTCTAAGGTTACGTATGTAACCCTGGTTCCTCAAGGGAATAAGACGCTGCGTCAGAGAACGCTTTGGGGAACGCCTCGGCATGACGGCTCTGAATTGCGTGTGTAATCAGTCCAATGGATGGGCGAGACGTCATAGGCGGGTGACGTCAGAGACCAGGAAGCATAAAAGCACTACTATCTACTATCCACCGAATGAGGGTCTGTTTAGTAGCAGGAAGACCTCTCTTAGGGGGACCATAGCAAACAAATAACTGGTCCGCCCTTCTCCACAGGGCAGCTCTGTAGACGTATGTGTCCAGTGCTCATACTAGACACATACAATTAAACTTCTTATGGTCTGGCTCTCTGAAGGGAGGAGGACTGAAGGCCTGGAGTGTGACAGGACATGTTGTAGAAGAGGGAACCTTAGGGAAATACCCCGCACAAGGATAAAGGAAAGCTTTTGTCAGACCAGGCGCAAAGTCTATATAGGACGGGGCCACAGAGAGTTCCTGTAGGTCCGCAACTCTCTTGAGAGTAGATATCGCCAACAGGAATAGATAGAAGGTGATCGGAGATCTCCTCAATAGGCCCGAAGGGCGGCCTACAGAGAACTTCTAACACCACAGCCAGGTCTCACGTGGGGATACGAGACAACCTGGAGGCCTCAGTGCACCATGGAGGAAACGTGTAATAAGGGGGTGGCCACAATGGCCGCCACGTAGACCTTCAGGGTGGAGAAACAGGCCTGCATGAACTCCAGCACTGTACCAAACAGGCAGTTAACTGGTTTGAGCTCTCACAGTCTCACGGTCTCTGCAGCAAGAAGTGAAAAGTTTCCACCTCAAGGCGTACAGAGAGCCTTCAGTCACAAACAGGTCCACCTGAGACTGGCCGATAGCTCTTCAAATCTGCTTCACCACCTCGGTGTGATGCCGCCATTCCCTGGGTCTCTGCCCCTGCTTCGACAGGATGTCTGCTCCCATATTCATATGGCGGGAATGTGAACTGATTTGAGTGACAGGAATGCATCCTGGGCCCACACAAGGATCTGGTTCGCTAGTTTGTATAAACGGCGTGAGCGCAGACTTCCTTTGTGGTTGATATAAGAGACCACCACTGTGTTGTCGGTGCACACCAACTTATGGTGACCTCTTAGGTCTGGGAGAAAATAACAAAGTGCACAAAGCACAGACAGCATCTCCAGGCAGTTGATGTGCCAAGTCAGATGGCGACCACTCCACAGACCGTGGGCAGGGTGGCCCCTCATGACTGCACCCCAGCCGGTGAGGGATGCGTCCGTCACTACCATCACGACAAGGACGACAAGGAGCTCCCAGCACCTGAGACAAGAACCAAGTCTTCCTCCACATGTCCAAGGCACGTAGGCAGCGCCGCGTGACCTAGGGCTGTAGTACTCGAGTCCGGTCTTGGACTCGAGTCCGGACTCGAGACATTTTTCTGTCGTCTCGGACTTGTCTCGGCTCTTTGCATTTGCACTCGGACTTGTCTCGGACTTGGCCATTGGACTCGCCAAGTCTTGTAGTTGGTCTCGACCGAGTCCAGCAAAAAAATAAAAGAAAAAATTTCTCCTTCAAAACAAAACCACATTTGCATGATGTCTTGACTGAAAACGTGTGGAAAACGCTAGGTGCGCCACTCTCCTTTTTTCCAAAGCACTCTGTAGCCTGCACTCTACGCTCGCGCTCCAGTGGCGTCTGCTGTTGCTGGGCAACCATGACCCACTCTCCTGAAGACGCAGAAGTTTCAGCAAAGAATAAATGGATTTCCAGCATTAAACATCCCTTGTAGTAGCTCTGCTTATAGATTCATTTTAAAAATGTCTATCCTTGTACAGCTATGATCATCTGTTTTCTCCATTTTATCTTTCAGTATTGTTCCTAGAAAGGATGTGCATGACCAGTGGTGCACTTACTGCGACCTGAAAAGTTTGGATGTTTCTAATTAAATTTTCTAACGTTACCTGATAGATTGTGTTTTATTTACGTCTACACCTAGATACCCTTAACGTACCCTTTACAATAATGAAATGCTAATTATTGTTGTACAGTATAGGGGTTGCAAGACTACTGATTTCTACTAGTCGATTTTTTTAATAAAAAAAATGCTTGAGTTACTCGGCTACACGTGGTTCATGCTATTGTAAATGAAAACACATAAAATGTATTTTATTTTTTTATCAATAAACGCGTATTATAGCCTTATGCAACAATTACATATGCACATTTTTTAAACTTTAAAATTATGACATTACATATTTAAATTTTCATGTAACAGCCAGTTATCTGTTATTTGTATCTGTAACAGTCACAACTTTATTCCTATCTGCATTCGGATACAACATCGTTACTTGATAATACTGTTAAGACTTTTTATATATTTTTTCGTAGTTATCAATGAACAAGTATGTCGTATTAAACTAAAATAATTATTAATTTCTAAAATAATATTTATCATGCAAGCAGAGAGATGTCATGACAAACGTTTAGTGATCATTTGAACACGACTGAATCCATTTAATGCGCACATTTTCATTACGCAGAACACTTTGAGCGAGTCTTCATGTTAATGAACTTCACTAAACAAATGTGCGTGTGCCGCGCAAACCAGCAAAACATAAAGATGCAAACATGTAGGACAAGTAGACAATGTATACGTATCTAAGCTGATTATTAGCCTACTCTTGAGAGAGAACTGGTTTGGTTTTTGAGAGACTGAGACGCGCAACACTGCTGTTTGATTGGTGAGCGCGCTGTGCTTATTCCATTCATTCGTATCATATCGTAGCCTAAGCTTTAAATATTTGCCTTTTTCAATATATACAAATACTATAACGTGTATGATGTAATATTATAGGTAAAATTACTCTTGCAATGCTCTGATTTCTGAGAGATGCACAGAGAGGAAACAACAATGCGGTGTTTGATTTGCGCTCTTTTCATTCATAAAGTTTACATTCATTCACTTCTGGCACTAATCTTCCAGGTGTGTTAAGGCCAGCTGGAGCTAAACTTTTCAGGACATTGGCCCTCCAGGATGTAGTTTGGAGATCCCTGTCCTACAGAGTTGTTACTTTGCACATGCTTTTTGATCATTACAAATAATAATGTACAATTATTTTCTTAGAATAGGAGATATGCTGTCTCTCGCAACACAAACATTATCAGTAGTTAAGTATGTGGTCTTGAAGAGGACCCTTTTTTCTCTTATTTGGACTCGGTCTTGACTTGGACTCGAAACTTTTGGACTTGGACTTGACTTGGACTCGAACCTCTTTGGACTCGGTCTTGACTCGGTCTCGACTAGTCCTGGACTTGGACTTGACTTGGACTCGACAAAGCTGGACTTGACTACAGCTCTAGCGTGACCTTGATCATGCGAAGTGGGTTTCCCCTCGGGGAGAACCCCTTGGTCTTGAGCCACCACAGTAGGGGTCTCATGTACAGCAGGCCAATAGGTATCATGCTGGACGCAGCTGCCATTAGACCCAGTAGTTTTTGAAACTGCCTCACAGTCAGTGATTGGCATTCTCTCACTCTCATGACTGCGGCAAGGATCGACTCGATCCAAGCAGGTGACATGTGTGCCTGCATCGTGGTCGAATCCCGCAACACGCCCAGATAAGTGGTTTTCTGTACTAGAGAAAGCACACTTTTCTAGCCGTTTAGTCTTTACCCCAGCTCTTTCATATGGGTGAGAACGAAATCTCGATGCCGAACACCATCTGCTCTGATTGAGCTAAAATCAACCAATCGTCGATATAGTTCAGTATGCGGATGCCCTGGAGTCGTAGCGGATTGGGTGAGAGTGCAAGGCCAAAGGGAAGTACTCGATATTGGTATGCTTCACCCCCGTAAGCTAACCTCAGAAACTTCCTGTGTACGGGAATGATGGAGATATGGAAATATGCATCTTTCAGATCTATCGTGACAAACCAGTCCTCAGACCTGATCTGAGACATGACCTGTTTGAGTGTGAGCATCCTGAACTTCGGTCGCTTCACTGGGCGGTTCACTAGATGCAGATCTAAAATGGGACGCAACCCCCCCATAGTTTCCACGCTGCTAAATTATCTTCTAAGTGATCTATCTCCGGCAGGGTTGGCAGAAACGATCTCCTGAGGGCACTGAGGTGAGATGGACACTGTGTAATGCAGTGTAAACCACTGCACCACAGAGGGGACTGCCCTCATAAGGGCCAGTGGTGTCAGGGCTTGTTGGCCGAGGACCTCTTAGCCATAAGTACGGACCGCAGATCCGGCTTAGACTTAGAAGCCGCCAACCCAGAGCATTGTCTGTTTTTGTCCCTCCCTGAATGAGGAGCTGGTACTCGGTGGAAGCTCCCCCTGCCCAGCAGCCTCCAGATTTAGAAAGCGATGCGGGAGGAACCGATGGAATGCCAGCGTCTGCTTGCGAGCCTCCAGGTACCTGTCGATAACAGAATTCAGAAATCTTTCAGTAGGTTCGGCTTGGTATGCCTGTAACACCGTCATGGTGTGCAGACACGCACGAGCCTGACCCACTGCCGAGTACCCCTTGCCCACCAGTATTGATGTTGTGTGCAGCGGCTTGGAGGACAGCACCGGAGCCTTTAATGACGATGTCGCGCTGGGAGCATGATAGCTCACGAGCCTCTATTCAACCCGGGGCATTGCTTTATAACCACACTCATTCATCCCCACTACATTGCCGTAGTGATCAGAAATGGGGATGAAGAAAGGGGCCGAGAATGGCTTTTCCCACAATGTGTAAATCAGGGGAAAAAGTCAGGCTTCAACTTGGAGGTGGTGGCTTAGTTCAAAGAAAATGGTTTTCTTTGGTCCAGTTTGCTTTTCTGCGGTTCAGTCTTTTTTTTAGGCAGGCCAATCAATGTTTAACTTGGCCACGGCATGAATAACCACCTCCAAAAGCTCCTCATACTGGGGTGATTGAGGGGGCGAATCCTAAGCAATGTTCACCACATCAACCTCCCCAGAGGAAGATAGATGAAACACCGAGCCCGCTCCCCGGGGAGAAGCAGTGCCGGAGCGCGCTTCCGATCCCTGAGAGGGTGCTGGATCTGGCAGGTAGGGTAGAAGATAGGGACTCGCCCGTCTCCATTCTCTCTGCCAAATCCAACTGCAAATCCCACAAGCGAGATCGCCACTCCGCCTCGGCGGAAGCGGGACCAGCGCCATGGGGAACACTATCGAAGGCTCCCTGGGTGAAGAGAGCCCTCCATGAGTGGAGGACTTGCAGGGCAAGCCGATCCCAATGCAGGCAGTTGGCCCCCTCGAGAGCTGACTCTGCATGCTCTGCTCCAAGGCAAACAATGCATAAACTGTGTGTATCCCCACACAGGAGGAACACACAGTCTGAAACACTGCTTGCCTTCTCCCTTTTAGTGTTTGGTCTTGGAGGGTGCTTTTGGCATACATTTTGGGGAAACTAAATACTGAATAAGACTCACAAACATAAATGTTGAACAGTACACACAAACAGAGCGCTTGCTGAAGACATAAGGCTGAATGCCGGCTTCGCCGCTCGTGCTTTTATGCTTCCTGGTCTCTGACCTGACGTCTCACCCATTCATTGGACTGATTACACACATGATTCAGAGCCATCACGCTAGAGGCATTCCCCAAAGTGTTCTCCGATGCAGTTTCAGTTCATGAAGAGGAACAAATAGATCTGAGATATGGAAAGAAGTTCCTGCAGTCTTTAAATATGAATGTAGTTCAGGCGACTGAAACCAGCCTTACAACCTCCATCTGCCCGTATTCTCTCTGGTCTGCTTGTCAATATGAAGTATCCCTGACATGAATAAAAAAGTGTCTTGGTATAAAATCGTGTTTAGAATCAACCCACTGGGAATTCTCCATAATGGAGTGGAACAGAAATTACACAAAATCCCACTGTGCATTACAAGGACAACAGAGAAACAGTCAAGGATACATTTCATGGCTTTAGGAAGACAATAAAGTCCAAACACCACTAATGTTTTAGTTAAATAACTACAATAATAATGTACTGATGTTATAATTTAGTCTCCAGCATTAATTTAATTTCTCCATTCAAGTCAGGATCATTATCAGGCTTTTGTCCTTTGAAAAAGTTGTAGATTTTCTAAAGAGTTAATCAACTGCAGAGACTCTGATAAAAAAATAAAATGTATTATAGAAGTTAAGAAAACTAGTCCTGTCTGAATAGGGCTATAGATGTTAGAAAGCAAGTAAAATGTATATATAGAGAGAGAGGGGTAGTTTACTGCACTTATATTGGCTCTAAAATACAGTGGCCAAATCTCATAAAATAAAGCAGCCCTTCACTTACTGCTTGCATAAATTAGATTGAACGTTTGTAATATTATATGAAAAAAAGCTATTTTGGATTCTCCACACAGGCTGTGGCTGAAACATCTGGCCTGGGGAACATTATCAGATACTCACTGAGCCTTCCATAATGAAAGGCATTATCTGTTGATCACAACATGTTCTGGATAGAGGGACAGTGCCTACACATACCCCATCTCTCAGGGTGTCTTAGCAACTGGGATTGCATCCAAGTCACATGACAGATTTTTTTATTTATTTTTTAAATACAGTGGGGTGATGTCATTCATCCAGTCAAACGCAAATGCACAGCTCGAAACCTGGGATCTTCTTTGAATATTTCAGACAATTTTAGGATTATCAAGGTATTCCTTCATTTTCTTAAGCTCCTTACTTCAACATTTGCAATGTAACAGCAATTTTTATTTGGACTTGACTTTGTTCAGCACTATGACGTAATGTGAGAAGAAATAGTTGCATTTATTAATTACATTTATAATAACAGTATTTATGTATTTGTTATTCTAACTTTAATACATGGCAAATTTTATTTTTAACTTTTTTAATGTGATTTCATACCTTAAAAGTAGACTTTTCTTTGTCTAAAGCTATTTTTTATTATTATTATTATTATAGTTATTTTAGGGTGACATTTTGTCTGGACATGTTTTTGTGAGGCATTTGCATTATGGAAGAGCTTTTTACTGAAAAAAAAAAAACATTTTACTTTTAACAACTGGAGAGTTTTCAGATTCTGTATAATCCATAATGTGATATTTCATAGACAATGTTGAGCTCTTATTATTGTCAATAACTGTCCACTCACGTAAATTAACATAATGAAGATAGCTGGAATGAGCGATTATGACTCAGCATTAACTTTCCTATTGTTCACCTCCCACAACATGTGTTGCCCCATCCCAATTCATAGGAACACACCAGGACTATGTACAGAAGGGAGAAATGTGGTGACAGCACCAGTGCAGAGACCAAAGGTCTTGTTATAAGCAGATGGTTGACTCCCAACTCACACAGCACAGTGTGAACATAAATTTATTAAATTGTCATCAAAGTGATGAGTCAATATACAAGGACAGGCACCAAAGGGTGCTCTTCATTTTAACGCAGTGGATCATACTGACAACTGAATAAGACTATTGTCTGCATGCTAAGGATAGATGAATCAGTAGGAGCTGCATAAGGACAGCTTGTTGGAACATATTGTTCTGATTTTTTTTTTTCAGGATTGATTAACACTCTTATCTCATTTTGATGTTAACAGAATTGCAAAGAGCTGCCAAACAGATGCTGTTTTGTCTTCAATTGACTTTCATCAAGAAAACCCTCCTGGATATATTATAATTGACTAAGAAGTTTGTTTTGGCTTAGGAGAGCTGATTTACTACTTTGCAGTTGCAGATTATTCATGTTGTTCTCTCAAAGTCAAAATACAAAAGTGTCAACTGTAAATTAATAAATATTTTTATATGATACGTGTCCTGGAACTGGAGTTTTAAGCCGACTATTGCTGACTATATACCAGGCCAAACAGAATAGCTACAAGAACATTGGGGCACACAACAGGGGTTCTTTACAAACAAGAAGTGAAGCTACAATAATACATTCATGAGTGTACAATGCAAGTGACAATTTAACCAAATATGATGAAATGGAGAAGTGTCATTGCCAAGTGCTTTGAGAGGCTGGTTGTATCCCATTTTAAAATCCTGCCTCCCTGCTAGATTAGACCCATTCCAATTTTCCTATCGCTGCAATAGGTCAACAGAGGACGCCATTTATACGGCACTTCAATCTGCTCTCACACACCTGGACAGTCAAAATACACATGTGAGAATGCTGTTCATTGATTTCAGTTCTGCATTTAACACATAAACTGTATAAAACCATGGACGTGGTGTCCGTGATGTCACCCATAAACTCCTGAAGAGCGTTTTTTGAAGCTCAAAGTGTGCAGAGGCCATTGCCATGCATCACCGCGTCACTCTCCCGGACGATCGAAAATGGGCAAAAAGGCGGGAGCTGGCTGCTGAAGCCAACGCCCACATAGCTTTACAGCATTTTCAGCAGTGGCAATCCACCTGTCTCTCAAGTGGCCATGCCTTAATTATGCAGAACGTTAAGGCTTAATATCATTTAAACAGATGAGTTAAAAAAAATAATTCACACACCTCACAGTTGTCATGAAGGGCAAAATTAGCTATATAGACCAAAATAATTTTTTTAATCAGGCTGTAAACATTGCTGTAAAGTTGGGCACTTTAACATGGGGAGTCAATGGGACTGACTCCCTTTTGCAGCCAGCCTCTAGCGGCCAGTCAATGAATAGCAGTTTTAGGCCCAATCCCAATTCTACCCCTTAGCCCTTCCCCTTTCCCCTAGCCCTCCGTTTCATGCGATCACGTGAAGGAGTCAGGGTGTCTCGATTCTCTTTTGGTTGGAGGGAAGGGGTGAGGGCCAAATAGCCCTTCAAACGAAGGGTTTTCGGGACCACATTTCAAGCGAAGGGGTATGAATTATCTCGGCAACATGGCTGCTACAGTGAAAAAAAAGACACATTAATGTAAGCTTTTTTGGCATAAATAAAGATTTGAACAAAAAGTAATCATTTGTTTTATGTTACATTCAATTGTGAGTTCATATTAATGGTCATGTTACTCAATGAAATGTTTGCAAAAAATCAATAATATTTGCTAACGTCATATCATTACAGACTACATGATAACTGCCGTAGACATTGATGGGGGCTAATCCCCCCAATAGGTCTTGGGCGTTGTGACGCCATTACTTGGCGTGGCCACCACGTTGAATCCCTCCTTTACTGCCACTCGGACTACTGCGCAGTGTTTAGACATACTCCCTCATATCCGTGTGTCTTAATTAGATTAATTAAAAATCTATTTTAACTATTTTTAACCGTTGCTGTATTGTGGGGTGTAATAGCACAACACATAATCACCATGGGGAAAATTAAATGAGAATGGATTAACTTTACACCGCGTTCCTGCTTGGAGGCCCGACCACGGAGACCATAACATCTGAATATTAATTTATATAGCTTAAGTCAACTTTGAAAATAAGGGAAATTTATCGAGTTACTCATCCAAAATATGGGAAATTTCAACATTCATCTTTTTGTTGCTATCCCTCTGCTGACAGCAAAAATTCGTACTATAAAACTGTTGCATTAACTAACTTAGCGATTTGTGAAGCTAGGTCTAACGTGACTTTAGTTACAGATTGGCGTGAAATCGTGCTCTCACAACAACCACGCTATCTTAAAAAGCCCAACATCATGCTAAGGTTGCTTTCAAGTAAGAAAATCCCAGAATGCAACTCGGCACCCAAGCCCTATAATTAGAAATAGCTAAACCATTTTCTCAAATATTGCCTATTCGAGAGAGAGAGAGAGAGAGAGAGATGGAAGTTGCGTGTTAAAAACAGCGATTGTATCCTCTCGTTGCTGGAAAATAAAATGTAGTGATTCAGTATTTAAACTGTATTTAATAAAAGTCGAGGGGCAGCGTTGACAGGTTTATTTTCTCCTGGATGTGTGAGCTGCACGATTTCCAATATGTGTGTGTGTGCAGCTCAGTAATACAGAACGATAATTAAAGGCTCTAATGCACACAAGTACATGTGTGTGGTAGAAGACGAATGATGGCGTGTGACGTCATGGTAGTGGTATCCCATATCTTAGGGCAATATTTTCAGGAGTATAAAATAGAATTGGGATTGGGCCTTAGTCACTTCCTTGCTGGCTTCACGAGGGAGAGCGGGAGCTTGCCGCTTGGTTTATTGACAATAAAGTTGAATCTAATCTAAAAAACAAAAATAAAAATAAATAAACACAAAGAGACCTCTACTGAGAACTCAGTCAGTAGAAGATGTAACATTGTAAAATTTACAGAATAAAGAAAAAGAAGAAGTTTTATATATATATATATATATATATATATATATATATATATATATATATATATATATATATATATATATATATATATATTGTACTTTCATATTGACATACTTTGTGAATATTTTGCAATTATACTGTAATAAATTGATTATGGTCATGCTGTGAGTTTTCATCAGGTTTGTTTAATACTTTCTATTTAATAAGAAATTCAGTTGAATTTCCCAAAAGCCATTAAATAACAATGCACAGACTGTCTACAAAATGTGGACGTTAGAAAGCCATTTTCATTCAGTAATAATAATGGACATAAGGCTTTAACATCACAGTTATTTGATAAAATAACAAAACTCCCATTTTCCCAGAATATGGAAGAACTAAGTAACTTTAAAAAATAAGCCTTCCAGCACTGTGATGGAAGAAATTACATTTAAATTGGTAATTTATGAGCAAGAGGACAAATATTTTTTGGGGAAAAAAAAGTTACCAATGTTTTAGCAACTCAGAAAAGGTTTGTTAGGTCATACAAACTTTTCACAAATACTAAAATGCTAATGAATGGCCTTACTTTCTGCTACCTAAAAAGGCATCTGCCTTCTAAGGTTGCATGCTAATTATCATATAACCCAACATGACTGATTTGAGATAAATAACACTTACAGAACATAACTTGACTCATTGATTGAAATTACTATTTTGCTAAGCTAACAGAGTTATAATCTAATAATCACATAAAAAATAGCGTAAAATCACATAAAAAATCACCGGTTAACTGTCACTCATGTTTTTTAAGATAGACTTGAATGTGCGTGATACAAACCTAAATTTTTATAGTTCATGACTGAAAACATTTTGTAACATGATTTTGATTAACCATTTACATGGTAATGCAATGTCTGATTTTAAAATGGGTTTTAACCTGCTAACTTTCACCCCGTCCCGTATACGGGACGCCTACGTTGACTATACTATATTACAATCAAATTTAATCTAATCTTGACAAACTATATATCGTTGGAAAGGTCTAAGACTCCCAAATATATATTTTACCAATATTTTTTGTAAAAAGTTATGTAGGAAAAGTAATAGATTAATTTATGACAAGAGTGCACCCTCAGAAATCTACATTACAAAAGGAGCTTTGACCTTTGTTTAAAAATAAGACTTTCTCATTGCCTTTTTCTCTATTACATTTTAGAAATCATCAGAAGTTATATATCACTTGAAAACATAAAATCTCAAAATTCATCCTTCAAAACCCATTTTAAAATCAGACATTGTATTACCATGTAAATGGTACATCAAAATCATGTTACAAAATGTTTTCAGTCATGAATTAAAAAAATGTGGGTTTGTATCATGCATATTCAAGTCTATCTTCAAAAACGTGAGTGACATTTAACAGGTTAAAGGATGAATTTTGAGATTTAATGTTTTCAAGTGATATATAACTTCTGATGATTTCTAAAATGTGATAGAGAAAAAGGCAACGAGGAAGTCTTTTTTTTAAAACAAAGGTTAAAGCTCCTTTTGTAATGTAGATTTCTGAGGGTGCACTCTTGTCATAAATTGATCTATTTCTTTTCCTACATAATTTTTAACAAAAAATATTGGTAAAATATATATGTGGGAGTCTTAGACCTTTCCAACAATATATAGTTTGTCAAGATTAGATTAGATTTGATTGTAATATAGTATAGTCAACGTAGACGTCCCGTATACGGGACGGGGTGACATTTAACAGGTTAAATGGTAAAATACTACATTTATTTACAATGAACTATTTCCTGTATATGCTTCTCATGCTTTTGCTTTAGCTGCCATTTTGGATAAATTTTTTAGTTAATTCTGGACCTCCATTTTTGTGATGGAATAGTATTGGGCTAAAACTAGGTATTACAGTATGGCTAAACTAGGCATTTTTAGTTCCCAGAGGGGAAGTCGCACCACATCAGAAATGCTTTGAGAAGACCTCTGCATGACCATGTCCTGAAGCATGAAATCAGTCCAATGGAATAGAGAGACATCATGGGTGGGCAGATTTAGAGACTAGGAAGCTATAAAACCACATCTGTGTCTCCAGCAAGTGCTCTGTGTTTGTCAGTCCAAAATTATTGTTGTTTGTCAGTGACAGTGCACAATTACAACAACATATGATGAGCAAGAAAAACAGGCGGTCTTTTAGACTGTATGTTCTTCCCTGCCCACGTTACACATTACACATGGATACACCCAATCTCGATGGGGCTGACTGTGCATCGTGTTCCTGATGTGAATGCTCTGCTCCCTCAGGGCACACTTTAAAGAGTGTGTCCATATTTGCAGACCTAGCAGTTCCCGCTGTTGCTGAGCCACGGTCGCAATTGAGATTGTGGAAATCGCATATGGATCTAGTGGAGGGGTTGGAGACAGGCATCACCCTTTCTCTGCCTTCACACCCTGGATAAAGTTCTCTTTATCGGGGATTGAAAGTCCACTCTATGGTCTCTTTGCCCTCAGAGTAGCTTTATGCTGCAGTAATCTTCCTCTGAGGAGGTTGATGTTGTTATCATTCATACAGAAGATCTCTCAATCTCTTGCGTATGAGCTGACTGCATTTCAGATTGTGTGTTTCTCCCTGCCCTCATGACATCATCGTCTGATTTCAGATACAACTGTGAGCTGTGCCACATTTCGGGTGATATTGCTATTGTGGCATGCATCAGGGATGGACAGAAGTGGGAGTACATAAGCCTAGTAGATGACTTTGTGATTTGGTGCAGAGCCAACCACCTGCAGATGAAAACCTAAAGAGATGGTGTTAGACTTCAAGAGGCCCAGGCCTCACCCACAACCTGTCTACATAAAGGAGAACATTGTGGAGGTGGTCAGGTCTTACAAGTACCTGGGGCTGCTGCTGGACAGAGGCTGAGGTCCTTCAACATCTGTCAGAAACTACTGCTGATGTTTTAACAGCCTGTTGTTGCCAGTGTCCTCTTCTACTCCATGGTATGCTTGGGCTACTACCAGAGGTGTCAAGTAACGAAGTACAAATACTTGTAAATTTGGGGTATCTATACTTTACTTGAGTGATTATTTTTCAGCCGACTTTTTACTTCTACTCCTTACATTTTGAGGCAAGTATCTGTACTTTCTACTCCTTACATTTTAAAAATAGCTTCGTTACTGCTATTTCATTTCGGCTTGTTTCCATTCCGGCTTCATTCAAAAAAAAAAAAAAAAAAAAAAACCTATCCAGATAAATCGCGCCATCCGGATGGAGTGAATTTGATTGTGGTTGGATGAGAAGTATAAACAAATATATTCCGACACCCTATTGGTCTGTACGCGATCCATCGCACCTGCACGTGACACAAATCACATCACAGTCCAGCCAGGACATAAGACAGTTTTGGGTTCGTTTATCAAAAAATATATTTCTTAAAAGTAGGGTTGGGTATGGAACCGGTATCCGATCGCCTCAGAGTCAGTCCGCTTAAATTCCACATGAAACCAGCGTCAGACCGGTCTCCTCCCGTCTTTCAGCGCGCTCTTCAATCCGCAGAGCAAAGACCACGAACGGAGCAGCGCATGCGCACTTAAACAAACAGAGGACACAAGGTATGTGTTTATCGATAGATTGTTAGAATATCCATATCTGTGCAGTTCTTTGTCATAAATACAGTTTACAAAAGGTCACGAGGTAGCAGTCGGTTTCTCATCTGTAAAGTTTTCGCTCATCACACCACAGCCGTTTCCTCCAGCGAAAATCTAGCCCTTAACACATATGAACGAACACATACTTTGATTGCACTTACTTAAATATACTTAATTTAATCATACGTACTTTATACATACACTACTGTGGAAAAGTCTTAGACACTTTAGTATTTTCACTTAAAAGAATGGTGTTCGGACAGTTATTTATACATTTCCAAACATTAATTTTGCCGTTGTCAGACTGCTTGTGCATTCAAAATCGCACTAAGATTATTATTAAAATTAATGGCAAACTGATATTTCCTATTGACACACTACAGCAAAAGATATAAATAACTGGCTTAAAACCCTTTTTGGGGAGAAAATACTAATTTTTCCATAAGACTTTTGAGCAGTACTGTATTTTAAAAACGACACTGTTGCTACTTTATAAAGACTGAGCATACAGTAATTCACAGAACTGATTTAAGACAGTGACAGACAGCACTCATGTTAACTTTTATATCAGAGTGAGTGACAGAGATACAGTAGAAACATTATGTGTGGTTTTGTATTAAATAATGACCCAGATTGTGAAATACATTTATTAGCCTTAGATTAAGGGAAGCACAATTTGCACAACAAGCTATGGATTTATTTTAAATATTTGTAATGTTCTTTAAAGTTATCCATAGTTTTTTTTGTGGTTCTTTTTTTTAAAGTATCGGTTCAGGCACCGTTTAGGAGCCGGTACCGTTTTAAAAGTATTGAAAAGGCACTGGACCCTACTTAAAAGTTATTATTTCTCACTGGCTCATTTACCAAATGAGTGCTTTTTCTTCGTCCTCCACAAATTAAGCTACTGTAGGTAGTTCGGTAGCGAGACATTTTAATAAATTAGCGTTTTCGATTGACGATGCGATTGACAATGTTGTGATAAGTAGGCTATACCAACTTTGAAACTCGTTACCCCCCCGAACAATGGACATAGCAGACGTATGTACCAAATACAAGAAGCTATCAATCAAGAAAGTATCAGGATTATGATTTCTTTTTCATTTTTAGTTTTTGATTAATCACTTGGAGTAATCATTCATTTTGACAGCACTATAATGTTTACTGTAAATAGCCTCTGAAGTTTGACTTTTTGCACCATAACAATACTTATTGGCAACTAGTCATCATATCTCTAGTAATTTAATGTATTTGCATTGTACTAAAGTGCGTTCATTTTAAATGGGCATATATGTGGCTGAGGAAGACCTGAAGGTCGAAACGCTGCTTGATTAAATTCCTCTGGAGCAGTAGTTAACATCCTAATTGGATGTTTGGGATGTGCACACCATTTTTGTATTTTCATATATGCGGATGAAACAGGAAGCCTAGTGCATCCCAAATTTTTCAACATGAAAATTTTAATATAACATTATAGTCATTATGGCCTATTGCCTTTAGAAAAATGTTTTTTGAGGCGGTGGGGTAGTACACAATAGGCCCTTGTGGTGCGGCCTAAGCTTTTGTTCTTAATGGCATTTTTTTCCCCTTACATTACTTTTACTTTTATACTTTAAGTAGTTTTTTAAACCAGTACTTTTACACTTTTACTTGAGTAAAAAGCTTGAGTTGATACTTCAACTTCTACAAAAGTCTTTTTAAACCCTAGTATCTATACTTCTACTTGAGTAATGAATGCCAGTACTTTTGACACCACTGGCTACTACAGAGGGATTGGAGAAAGGCCTTACCCTGTCTGTCACAGTTATATTAAGTTTAACATAGTTATCTTTTTTCACGAATGCAAAAATCTCTTTTATAAGGTGTTTAAACACACCTTATACACACAACGCTGAGGACACTGTGGTTAAATTACATTTTTGAAGGAAATGTCCCTGAAAAAAACAGAAATGTCCTGTATGTTTGTGCTAACATTTTACGCCGTACCGACTCACAAACAAGGCTCAGTTCAGCGATGACGTTGAGCAAAGGTTTCTTCTGAAGAAGGGATTGATACCAACCTGCGCAAACGTCGAGACAAAGTAAGCATCACATATTTTATTTTCTAAAAGAGCATCTTGGCTCTCTGTTAGGCTAATGTTACTAATTTCGGTGGAATTATTAAAGACTATTTACCTTCATCTTTGTCTTTGTGCATGTTCATTGACACTCATTTATTGCCAGTGGTCGTCTTGTAGGCAAGCATCAGTACCTTGAATTTGATGCGAGCGGCTACTGGTAGCCAGTGTAACCTGATGAGGAGAGGAGTAACATGAGCTTTTTTTGGCTCATTGAAGACAACCTTCGCTGCTGCATTCTGGATCAGTTGTAGAGGCTTGACAGTACATGCAGGAAGGCCCGCCAGGAGAGCATTACAATAGTCCAGTTTGGAGAGAACAAGAGCTTGGACAAGAAGTTGGGTGGCTTGCTCTGATAGGAAGGGTCTAATCTTCCTAATGTTGTGTAAGGCAAACCTGCAGGAGCGGGTCGTTGTAGCAATGTGGTCTGTGAAGCTTAACTGATGATCCATCACAACTCCTAGGTTTCTGGCTGTCCTCGAAAGGATTGATGATTCATGAACCTAGCTGTATAGAGAAGTTGTGATGAAGCAATGGGTTAGCTGGAATCACCAGGAGTTCCGTCTTCGTAAGGTTAAGCTGAAGGTGATGGTCATTCATCCAGCTAGAAATGTCAATGAGGCAGGCTGAAACACGAGCAGTTACCGTCCGGTCATCTGGCTGGAATGAGAAGTAGAGTTGGGTGTCATCAGCATAGCAGTGATAAGAAAAGCCTTGCTTCTGAATGACAGATCCTAATGACGTCATGTATATGGAGAAGAGAAGTGGTCCAAGTACTGAGCCTTTAGGAACCCCAGTAGCAAGGTGTTGTGACTTAGAAACATCACCCCTCCAAGACACACTGAAGGATCTGTCAGAGAGGTAGGACTTAACCCAAAGGAGTGCGGTTCCAGAGATGCCCTTCTTTCTGAGCTTGGACAGGAGAATCTGATGATTAACAGTGTCAAAAGCAGCAGACAGGTCCAGTAAGATGAGTACTGAGGATTTTGAAGCTGTTCTTGCTAGTCGCAGGACTTCAGTACCCGAGAGCAGAGCAGTCTCAGTTGAGTGGCCACTTCTGAAGCCAGATTGGTTGCTGTCCAGGAGGTTGTTCTGTACAAGGAACATAGAAAGCTGGTTGAACACAGTTTGCTCAAGTTTCTTTGCAATGAATGGAAGAAGGGATACTGGTCTGTAGTTTTCAAGAAGCGCTGGATTTAGAGATGGTTTCTTGAGCAGTGGGCTTACCCGAGCCTGCTTAAATGCTGAGGGAAATGTTCCAGAGTGAAGAGAGGAGTTGAAAATGTGAGTAGGCAAAGGTATGACTTAAGAAGAGATCATTTGAAGGAGGTGAGTGGGGATTGGATCAAGTGGACAAGTAGTAGGATGATTGGACAGGAGAAGTTTGGAGACGTCCATCTCTGAGAGTGGGGAGAAGGAGGAGAAAGAGTGTGCGTCGGTCATTGTGAAGTTGTCCTCAGTCTGTGGTAGGGAGAATTGGTCACTGATGATTATTGTCTTATTTGTGGAGAAAACTGCAAAGTCATCCGCTGTAAGAGTCGATGGAGGAGGTGGTGGCAGTGGATTAAGAAGAGAAGAGAAAGTCTTAAAGAGTGTCCGAGCGTCACAACAGCTGTTAATTTTGTTGTGGTAGTAGGATGTTTTAGCTGTGAAGACATTTGCAGAGAAGGAAGAGAGGAGAGACTGATACACACTGAGGTTGAAAGAGTTTCTTGTTTTCTGCCATTTCCTCTCTGCAGCCCTGAGTTTAGAGTGATGTTTACTGAGAACCTCGGACAGCCAGGGGGCAGATGGGGCGGTGCGTGCTGGTCTAGACAACAGTGGGCAAAAGTTGTCCAAGCAAGATGTTAAAGTGGAGCAAAGAGTGTCCATAGCGCTGCTTGTGTCCAGAGCTGAAAACTGAGAGAGTGCAGGAAGCGAGGATGAAACCACAGAAGATAGGCGAGATGGAGAGAGTAAGCATAGGTTCCGTCGAAAGGTGACCTGCGTTGGAGTGGTCTGAGGTGTGCAGTTGAGCAACTGAAGAGTTGTCCACACAGCAACAGCGCGTGTAGATGAGGTCCAATTGGTTGCCTGATGTGTGAGTCACTGTAGTAGACACTAGCTTGAGATCAAATCAGGCGAGCAGAGTTTTGAAGCCAGCAGCCTGGGGTTTATCTAGGTGGATGTTGAAGTCACCAAGCAGTACCAGAGGAGTACCATCTTCAGGAAAGTTTGATAGACGCACATCCAACGCCTCCAAGAAGTTTCCCAATTGACCTTGGGTACGATAAATGACCACAAAGTGGATTTTAACAGGGTGGGTTATAGTAATGGCATGTGATTCAAATGAACCAGTACCTGTAGGTGATGGGTGAAGATTAAATTTAAATTCTTCTGATATTAGGAGACCTGTACCTCCACCCCTCCCAGTGGTACGAGGAGTGTGGGAAAAAGTGTAATTAGTGGAGAGGGCTCCAAGTCTCAGTCAGTGCCATGAGGTTGAGACCGGAATGAGTAGCAATAGAAGAAATGAAGTCTGCTTTGTTAACTGCACACTGGCAGTTCCAGAGACAAACTGGAATAGAGAGCGTAGTAGTAGAGGTCAGAGGGACAGGCCATAGGTTTGTCAGACAGGCCTTCCTTCAAGTGCCCTGTCAGTGTCCTTGCTTGGTGGAGTCGCACAGGTAGAGTCGATTTTCTTTACACTCGTTGGTCTGCCGTGACCGCTGCCGCGGTGAAACCGACCGCTTTTGTATTTGCCTGATTACCAGTGATTGAAGTCAGCTGGCCACGCCTCACTATTTAGCAGATCGAAACTTGGCAGTCCCGCGATAGGCAAACGCAAAACCATGCTCCACTTTCAGCACGTAAGTGCCGCTTGCCAGTTCCTCATATCGGTGCAGTAAGATGTCCTGATTGCAGTGGCATCAGATTTCTGAGGGCAGTTCCCTCTGGGGAAGTGTGGTTGACACCTCATTATACATAAATCTGGCTCTCCTCAGTGCCCACAGGAGGCCGACATGTAAAACCTGTGTGTTAAGGCTCTGCGGTTCTCATTGTTCACCCAGAAACGTTGCGGCACTGGGATCACATCCTCTAAGGAGGTTATCAAGCAGCCAGTTCGGTTTGTCCCTGTCTCGTTTCAACAATGATACAGGCATGTTTGTCTCCTGCCAGTATTTATTTGATCCCCACAGCCGTGAATAGTGTGAAACTAGACCAGACTCTCACTGTAAAACAGTTCCAGAGACTGCTTGGTCTGATCGCAGCAGCATCCAATGTGTTAAATTTTAGCCTAATGTACATGAAACCTTTGCAGTGGTGGCTCAGGACCAAGGGGTTTTCCATGAGGGACAACCCGTTTCAAATGACCAAGGTCACATGGTGATATCTTTGTCCCTCAGTCATGTGAAAGAAACCTTGGATACTGTCCAAAGGCCATATGTTGGGCGCTCCTTGTCGTCACATATGATTTAGATGGATGCAGCCCTCATGGGCAGGGAAGCCATCATGAACAAACATCCTGCTGAGGCCTGGGGAATAGAGGATCCACCCCGATCTGATGAAGCAGCACGAGAGACTTCATACTATCCACTCTGGTTCTCCCTCTCACATCCAGCTCCTCTTGGACTGAATACCATAATACAGACACAATTGAGGCTGCATCTGTGCAACCTTTCCCAAAATTGCTCTGCTCCTGGGAGTTCTGGACAGAGTCTACCGGGATGGGGTCTGTCTGTGTCTAGTATCCCTATTCTTGCAGCCTGTGATTTGCTCTCTGACTTAGTGTCGCCCTTCAATGCATCTCCCTAGGATATTCCAATTAGGAGGGACCCTCTGACTCGTTCAGGGGATGGAATCAATCATTCATTCATTATTTCTGATGCTTGGGGAAGCATGATTACATACGTAACATAGAGATGTTAATTCAGTTATCTACCTTTTTCAGCAGCCTGTCAAAAGTTTGATAGAATTAAGATTTTTTTTCTTCATGTTTTTGAAAGAAGTTTCAGACAATATTATTGTTAAATATTATTACCTGAAATAGTTCTATATTTGAATATATTTTCAAAGTAATGTATTCCTGTGATAACAAGGCTGCATTTCCATATTAAAAAGATTTCTGAAGGATCATATGACAAAATTTCGGATTTATAATTAAATTATATTTTAAAATCGATAAATTTTTTATTGGAATAATATTTTACAATATTACTGTTTTTACTGCTTATTTATTTTTATTATTATTAAATAAAAGCTTTGGTGAGCATAAAAGACATTCAGTTCCCCATCTTGTGCTGTGGTGTTGGGCTGGCCTCCATCTTGCCTCGCGGTGCTGGTTGGTGACCATCCTGTGCAATGGTGCTGGGTCGGCGGCCATTCTGCACAGCGGAGCTGGGCTGGTGGCCATCTTATGCAGCGGCACTGGCTCTGCAGACTTGCGCCTCCTTTCCCTTCTCCGTCCAAAATGGTGAGACGGAGGCTCCCATCCGAACTCAGGGTCCCATCCGAAGACAGGACCAGACTAGAGGAATTCTAGTGCCTACGGTGAAGTGCCTAAGGGGAAGTGAGCCCACTAGTTGACACCCAGGGAAACAGAGACTAGACAGCGTGACACCATGAATATTAGGAAAACAGTTTGGTGACGTAGGTCTGCATGTGATTCTCAATTTTGTTTCTCAACTTTCTGAAGGGCAATTTTTTACCCAGAACTTCATTTAGAGCCTGGTTCCAGTGGTGGAAACACACTGAGTACCAGCCTAAAGTCCCTAGTTCCTGGGTAAAGTTCCAGTGGTGGAAACGCAGCTAAAGAAAAGGACAGGGTCTTCCTCATGGACAACCAGTTTGCATGTTCTGGCCTGTTCAGTCATCAATTCAATGCAGTCATCAACAGGTAACAGGACGCCATAAAACAGTTAGCATCATTGCAGCGGTTCCTCCCTCGCCACCCTCTAGCTCCAGGGACTGTTGGGCGGGAGCAACCCTCCCCGTGTACCTCCTCCTCATACCATGAGCAGCAAAAGCAAAGCGTCACTTCTGCAATGGGACCAAGGTCAGCGGATCTCTAGGTCGAAGGCTTCACAGCTGAAGCCTGATCTGAGTGTCATGGTCAAGAGAAAGTCCTTGGCCAAAAGGCCCTGACATGCCTGCTGGCGGTCTGTGGAGCGATCGTCATCTCAGTTTGCACATCAACTGCCAGGAGATGCTGGCCGTATTTCAAGCTTTGAAGCACTTCCTCCTGGACCTAAGAGATTGCCATGTGCTAGTTCGCACCGACAACAGAGCTGTGGTATTCCTGTTCCCGTAACGTTTCGATGCAGCTCAAGTTCCTGAAGGGGAATGTCTCCAGGTTATGTATGCAAGCATGGTTCACTGAAGGGAATGAGATGCTGCATCTCAGGTGGCCGGCATCCCTGCGCATGCTTCATTCTTAAAAGGCTGACCCCAGTTCCACCTCACATGCTTTCATAACTTCCTGGTTACTACGTCACCCACCTATGACGTCTCGCCCTTCCATTGGACTGATTACACATGATTCAGAGCATGGTCATGCTGAGGGTGTTTCCAGTAGAGTTTCGACAGATTGTGTCTCATTCCTTTTGGGGAACCATGATTAAATACATAACCTGGAAACTTAAAACCAAAAAAAAAAAAAACCAAAAAAAAAAAAAAACATCCAAACTTTGACTGGTGTAGTGTCTAAAAATGCTGTTTAAGCATGAAGATGTTTTAGGGCAGAACAATGGCAGAGCTTCAAGTTGATTGCTAAGAGCAGAAGAAAACCTCGTGTTAGAGCAATTCCAGATGAAAGATATTTCAGAGAAAAAAAATAATTTAAATAAATATAAATATAATATATATACATAACATTTCTGACAAATTTGAGAAAAGAATTCGGCCAACTCCTGTGAAAGAACCAGTCTACTTGTAAGTGAGATGGTATTCTGTATCTGTAGAAGCAGTGACAAGTCACAATTAGCTTCAGTCACATCTCAACACCACTGACTGCGGTGCGCCTCATGGCCACATGCCCTGTCTTCAGCCAGGACATGAAGGCAAGAGAAGGAAGGCAAAAGTGACAATGATTTGAAAGAAGCATTTTTTTCTTATTTTTATAACCCCTATAGAAAAAGAGCTGTTGGTTACTACTTATTAAACACTCCCTCATTTTTTCAATTTTCATTAAAAAAGAAATTAAGAAAGAATCCCAAATCACTTCAAACTATTTATATATATTCACGAAAAATGAAAACTTAATCATTCTGATAAAAAAAAAAGTCTGCCTGAGCTTCTATTATATGCAGCCTTTCATTCTTCTCAAAGTTATCTTATTCTTGATGGCTAAGGCTGAGGTGTTAGAGACATTACAGGATTACAATGAAGGTCAATGAATATATCTTCTGCTCAGTCAGTTTTGGATCTTAGTGCTAATCCTCCAGGAATATTTATTCAATATATACAGTAGAGTGACTTGTAGTGGACTTTTGAAAAGAGGGGGCAAAATCCACTCTCTTTTTTCAATCATTTTAAATTTATGCTTCATTTTCATTTAATGTTCCATTTCAACATATCAACGTTTTCATGTTAAAGGTACAGTATATGGGAAGCAATCTACCTTTCTTTATCAACAAGCAACCAATGCTTTATTATGTTTGTATGTTTCTATCAAAATATTTCTTATTAATAACAGTCAAATAATTACAAACAATTTGATAGTCACGTGTTATCTGTTCTTTTGTTTACATCAGATTTTAGTTTAATATTGTCTGTCAGTGAAGTCTTGCAGATTGTGAAAGGTTATTCCAAATCATCCGTTCTAACTATACTGGATCTATCTACCACTTTTGAAACTGTGCAGATCCTCCTGTCCATCCACTCATCAACTGGCATCACAAAGATTCCACTTTGTTGGTTTGAATCCTATCTCACATGTAGAAATGTCAGGGGTGGATTGGGGAGGTATCCAAAGCACATCAGCTGGTCACTTGGGGTTCCTCTGGGTCTGTTCTTGTACCACTCCTATTCTCCATATTTACTACATCATTGGAGCCCATCATACAGTGTCAAATTCAAGACAATGATTCTTGCGTATAGAACAGCCATGGGCTCAGCACCCACCTTACAAAAACACTTTGTTAAGCCATGTATAAATAAAAAGTGATAGAAAATCATGTATTCTTTTATACTTTTTAATTATTTATTTTTATTTTAGGTTCAATCCATTTAATGTGTGACATTTAAAAGACAATATTCATTAATATGATCAATTTAACTGCACTGAAACTCAGATGAGAACAAAACTTGAACTGAATTGAGCTGGATGATGACACAATTGTCTTCTGTAGAGCTTCCCCTTTCCAATAGTTGGTGTACTTGAAGGAGGCAGAATATGCACCCAATACTACGTGGCAACACTCCTGTTCTTGTTTCTGAAATAGAATTCCACATAGCTTCATGCCTATGCTTTGGAATAAGCTGTTGCCCCATTTCCTGAAAACCCCCCAAAAAACTGAAACATTACCCATTTTTACACCATTTTTTCAATCTTACATTATACACTCAGATAAAAATACTATCATTTTCCCATGGCAAGGTAATGTCATTGTCCTGTTGAAACAAAAGTGACCATAGCAGAGGAAGGATGTTGCCAGGGCAGCGCTTTGTGCATATACAGTACCTTCTATTCTTTGGTGCAGATTTCATATGTCAGCATCTTCTAAGGCAAATCAACATGCTGTGCCACTATAGTAATAAAAACATACCAATACATTACTGCAAACGTGCACAATTCATGCCTCCAGAGACATGCTTGACTTCAGGAGGTAAACAAGAGTGACAAGCTCAAAGCTATTGAGCCTTTGTGCATAAAAAAAGTGTTGAAGGGTTTAGAAGATGACAAATGAGAAAAATCCCTTTACACCAGTATGAAATCTCCTATCAAGCTTTCTATTTGCATTTTTCATATCTCTGTCTAGTTCACATCACTGATGCTCCTTGAAATGAAATGGAAAAATGTCAAGCAAGCACATTCAAAGGAAAACAGCCAACATCACATATGTTTAAGCATGTGCTTAAGGTGGTGGTTCTTATAAGCAGGAATACATACTGTATGAACCATTTGGGCACTGTTGAAAGAAACTGGCCCCTGAGAGCAAAGCTGCTTCTTCTGCCACCCTGCAGGATGATAACTTCATTTTTATTGACTTTTAATGAGCCTCTGTGTCTTACTCCAATGAGTCACAGGTCTATAACTCCTTTAGAAGTGCTATTTTAAAGATAGTCAGCCCACGTGTTTGCTTTCCTGATTAATGACTCTTTTGCATAGTTGTTTACAATGAATGACACTAATGACCAATAATTGAAAAGTATATTATATCACACAGTTGCCTTCTGTTGTCTTCATGTTATTTTATTAAAGATCAACTGTACTGTACTGTACTGTACTGTACTCATTTAAAAATGGCCACAACAATTTGAAAGAGAAAATCTTTTCTAAATGATAACAACCTTCATTTTGCCTTTCACAGGTCCAGACAACACAATTTCATGCAATGGAGGCAGATAAATCAAAGAATAATTTACCAGGACTGGTCTATTTATTAGGGAAAAGACAATGGCATGTCTGTTTGAATAACTATTCGCTATTTATTGAATCAAGAAGAAAGCTGATCTCATTCTGCTTCAGTTCTATAATGTATGAATTCCAAAGAGATTGAGATTAAATCTATTCATTTGACTTTCATGGAATTTCATTGGATTCATGGAATTACATTTTTTAGGCAATTCCTATTCTGTGATATTCCTTTAATTGGTTCAGTGTCCTAGGATGGAACATTCTCCTGGAATGTCACACAGATCAGTGGTTTTCAACTGGTTTGTCAGGACCAATATCATCAAAATGATAGACATTTCAGCATAAAGTTTGGTTTGGAGGTATGGTTCTGTTCTGGTCAAAAACTCCCTGCCTATCCATGCAGCCTGTCATGAATGAGCAGGGAGAGCAGCAATAATAACCCCCCTTAGGGTAAACAGAACAGAACAGAACAAGGCAGATATCATTAATGTACTTAATGATATTTAAGTGTATACATTATTCAAGAAAAATTAGTCTGATTCAGCAAGGAATATTTGAAGCCAAGTCCTAACTGTGTGAAAGGAGGAGTTGGGGGTGGAGGAGGGTAATTTGCTCCTGAGCAAGCATAAAAGGTGTTTTATAATTTTTCCTCATGACCTCAGTTTTAAATCAGATCAAGTGGCAACTTATTGCAGTATTATAACTGTTGATTCTGTTTAATTTATAACTGTTGCTGGTCGTATTGTGAGTGATTCAGTTTGTACAAAAAATAAAATAAAATAAAACATTTATCCGGAAAAATCTGGTTAGTATGGAAGTATTAAATATCATAAAAACTTATTTGTACATCTTTCAATCATCAATGCATTGCTTTGCATTGTACATTCACGGTTCTGGCCACAATCTGCTGAAGTTCTGCGGGCAAAAATAATGGTTGATGCCAGAGGTCAGAGAAGAATGGCCAGAATGGTTTGAGCTGATGGAAAGGCAACATGTTTCTCACCGAAGGTTGACCTTCACATCAACTTCACATCAATCACCTTTATTTATATAGTGCTTTAAACAAAATACATTGCGTCAAAGCACTGAACAACATTCATTTGGAAAACAGTGTGTCAATAATGCTAAATGATAGTTAAAGGCAGTTCATCATTGAATTCAGTTATGTCATCTTTGTTCAGTTTAAATAGTGTCTGTGCATTTTTTCGCAATCAAGTCAATGATATCACTGTAGATGAAGTGTCCCCAACTAAGCAAGCCAGAGGCGACAGCGGCAAGAAACGGAAACTCCATCGGTGACAGAATGGAGAAAAAAACCTTGGGAGAAACCAGGCTCAGTTGGGGGGCCAGTTCTCCTCTGACCAGACGAAACCAGTAGTTCAATTCCAGGCTGCAGCAAAGTCAGATTGTGCAGAAGAATCATCTGTTTCCTGTGGTCTTGTCCTGGTGGTCCTCTGAGACAAGGTCTTTACAGGGGATCTGTATCTGGGGCTCTAGTTGTCCTGGTCTCCACTGTCTTTCAGGGCAATAGAGGTCCTTTCTAGTTGCTGATCCACCATCATGTCTGGATACATACTGGATCCGGGTGACTGCAGTGACCCTCTGGTCTGGATACAGACTGGATCTGGTGGCCACGGTGACCTCGGAACAAGAGAGAAACAGACAAATATTAGCGTAGATGCCATTCTTCTAATGATGTAGAAGGTACATGTTATGTGAAGTGTTTCTGGTTCCGGTTTACCTAATTAATGCAGCCTAAAAATCCTTTAACGGATTTGGATATTAAAAGCATATTAGTATGTTATGTGTATGCCAGGTTAAAGAGATGGGTCTTTAATCTAGATTTGAACTGCAAGAGTGTGTCTGCCTCCCGAACAATGTTAGGTAGGTTATTCCAGAGTTTAGGCGCCAGATAGGAAAAGGATCTGCCGCCCGCAGTTGATTTTGATATTCTAGGTATTATCAAATTGCCTGAGTTTTGAGAACGTAGCGGACGTAGAGGAGTATAATGTAAAAGGAGCTCATTCAAATACTGAGGTGCTAAACCATTCAGAGCTTTATTAGTGATAAGCAATATTTTAAAATTTATACGATGTTTGATAGGGAGCCAGTGCAGCGATGACAGGACCGGGCTAATATGGTCATACTTCCTGGTTCTAGTAAGAACTCTTGCTGCTGCATTTTGGACTAGCTGTAGTTTTTTTACTAAGCGTGCAGAACAACCACCCAATAAAGCATTACAATAATCTAACCTTGAAGTCATAAATGCATGGATTAACATTTCTGCATTTGACATTGAGAGCATAGGCCGTAATTTAGATATATTTTTGAGATGGAAAAATGCAGTTTTACAAATGCTAGAAACGTGGCTTTCTAAGGAAAGATTGCGATCAAATAGCACACCTAGGTTCCTAACTGATGATGAAGAATTGACAGAGCAACCATCAAGTCTTAGACAGTGTTCTAGGTTATTACAAGCAGAGTTTTTAGGTCCTATAATTAACACCTCTGTTTTTTCTGAATTTATCAGTAAGAAATTACTTGTCATCCAATTTTTTATATCGACTATGCATTCCATTAGTTTTTCGGTCACACTTTATTTAAGGGTCCAATTCTCACTATTAACTAACCATTAACTATGACTTTTTCCTCAATTAACTCCTTATTTGCTGCTTATTAATAGTTTATAAGGTAGTTGTTAAGTTTAGGGTATTGGGTAGGATTATGGATGTCATGCATTATATGTACTTTATAAGCACTAATAAACAGCTAATATGTTAATAATAGACTTGCTAATAAGCAACTAGTTATTAGTGTGAATTGGACCCCATACTAAAGTGTTACCAGTTTTTCAAATAGGTGTGTTTCACCGGGCCGCGAAGAAATATAGAGCTGAGTATCATCAGCATAACAGTGAAAGCTAACACCATGTAACACTGATGACGAAGAATTGACAGAGCAACCATCAAGTCTTAGACAGTGTTCTAGGTTATAACAAGCAGAGTTTTTAGGTCCTATAATTAACACCTCTGTTTTTTCTGAATTTAGCAGTAAGAAATTACTTGTCATCCAATTTTTTATATCGACTATGCATTCCATTAGTTTTTCAAATAGGTGTGTTTCACCGGGTCGCGAAGAAATATAGAGCTGAGTATCATCAGCATAACAGTGAAAGCTAACACCATGTTTCCTGATGATATCTCCCAAGGGTAACATATAAAGCGTGAAGAGTAGCAGCCCTAGTACTGAGCCTTGAGGTACTCCATACTGCACTTGTGATCGATATGATACATCTTCATTCACTGCTACGAACTGATGGCGGTCATATAAATACGATTTAAACCATGCTAATGCACTTCCACTGATGCCAACAAAGTGTTCAAGTCTATGCAAAAGAATGCTGTGGTCAATTGTGTCAAACGCAGCACTAAGATCCAATAAAACTAATAGAGAGATACAGCCACGATCAGATGATAAGAGCAGATCATTTGTAACTCTAAGGAGAGCAGTCTCAGTACTATGATATGGTCTAAATCCTGACTGGAAATCCTCACATATACCATTTTTCTCTAAGAAGGAATATAATTGTGAGGATACCACCTTTTCTAGTATCTTGGACAGAAAAGGGAGATTCGAGATTGGTCTATAATTAATTAGTTCTTTGGGGTCAAGTTGTGTTTTTTTTTGATGAGAGGCTTAATAACAGCCATAACTACACATCAGCATAACTACATTGTCACTGCAGCCGCAGACTTGCCAGAGTATTCACACTGAAAGCATTTATACAGTGTCACAGAAATGATTCCAAAGAAACACATTTCTTTACAAAAACAACTATAAATTAGTTTTTAGAAGTTGGTCATTTTTAAACCTCAACTTTCAATAAAGTTGAAAGTCTTGAAAGTTTGTAAACTTTTGCAGGTTAACATGGGTATTTGCATATAAATGGTAAATGACAAACAGAATAAGGACAACAGCTTAAATCATGTTGTTTCAGTCATAGATACTAATATAGAATGTGGCATTTATATATATATATATATATATATATATATATATATATATATATATATATATATATATATATATATATATATATATATATATATTATTATTTTTTTTTTTTAATAATACACTATATTTTCATTCAAACTGAATAATTAAAAACAAGTTTAAATATGCAACTATTCTATTCATATTTGCAAATTTTTTCATTTTCTGACATACTCAATTTTAGTTAAACAGACCACACGTTCATTTTGTGAATTTTTTGCACTTTTTGTGTGAAATCATATAATTATTTTGTCCATTAAAAGTGTGCTGTCACTTTAATTGAGTGTGAGCAGCACAGCAAAAATAGAATCATGAAAAACCATCACTTCAGTGCTGCTCATGCGAGACTCCTGCTTTGACGCTCATGCTGTTCCCAGTGTGAAAGCACTCATTTGTTAACATGCATGCTGAAAAAAAAAGACTCACACACCACTCATGTGGAGTGAAACTGGCCTAATTCAAATAGCCATTCATTATAACCATGGTATGCAGAAGAAAACACAACACACAGAACCTTGAAGCAGATGGGCTTCAGCAGGAGAAGACCACACTGGTGCCATTCTTGTCAGGTAAGAACAGGACACCGAGGCTACAGTTTGTACAACATTAAAACCATTGATCTATCCTATGTTGTATCAATAGTTCAGGCTGGTGGCAGTGTAATGGTGAGAAGAATTTTTTATTGACACTTTGATCATCTTAGTACCAAATGAGCCACCTGCCTGTGTATTGTTGCTGGTGATCACTTGCTAGCTGCGTCCCAAAAAAGAATGCCATCCACCCCAAGACTGTCCAGCTGATCTGGAGACATTTTGGGGACGCTCAGGTAGACCTGTTCGCCTCCCCGGACATGTCCCACTGCCAGCTGTTCTACTCCCTGTCCGAGGGGACCCTACATGTGTTTCCCCCAGTGAGCCTTCTGAGCAGTTCTCTGAACTGGAAGGGAGGCGATCATCCAGTGTCTGAAGAGCATCTTTCCCTGATCCAGAGCACAGCCAGGCCCAGAGCACACTCAGAGCCCTAGCCTTCCAATGATGGAGAGCCCAAACCTGCCACGACCGATGAGCCATCGTGGCATGGAGCAACATAGCTAATATATACCATAAGTAAACAATTGCAAAAAATACATAGTTTATGTGTGTTTTTCAAGTTATCTCCAGGTAAAATATAAATAAACTATATTGATAATTTAATACTGATTGACATATAATTTAGTATAGCAGTGTTAATTTTGAGACCAAAAATTTTCATTTTGGGGGGAACTATCCCTTTAACAGTAGTGAAAAGGGAGCAACTTATAAAAATTATAGTTGTTCATATATACAGTACAGACCAAAAGTTTAGACACACCTTCAAATAGTTTTCTTTATTTTCATGACTATGAAAATTGTAGATTCACACTGAAGGCATCAAAACTATGAATTAACACATGTGGAATTATATCTGGAATTATATACATAACAAAAAAGTGTGAAACAACTGAAAATATGTCATATCCTAGGTTCTTCAAAGTAGCCACCTTTTGCTTTGATTACTGCTTTGCACACTCTTGGCGTTCTCTTGATGAGCTTCAAGAGGTAGTCACCTGAAATGGTCTTCCAACAGTCTTGAAGGAGTTCCCTGAGAGATGCTTAGCACTTGTTGTCCCTTTTGCCTTCTGTCTGTGGTCCAGCACACCCCTAAACCATCTCGATTGGGTTCAGGTCCAGTGACTGTGGAGGCCAGGTCATCTGGTGCAGCACCCCATCACTTTCCTTCTTGGTCAAATAGCCCTTGATGCCTTCAGTGTGACTCTACGTACAATTTTCATAGTCATGAAAATAAAGAAAACTCTTTGAATGAGAAGGTGTGTCCAAACATTGGTCTGTACTATATATATATAGTAAATTTTCCAGATAAGAGCCTCTTCACGTCTCTGAGGAACTTCCTGAGCACTCGTCCTAGCTTGTCATGGCCATGGAGGCCATCCAGGATCTCACCGCCTGCCCTGTCATGGCCATGGAGACCATCTACCATCTCATCAGGGCCACGGAGGCCACCCTTAACCTGTTCATGTTCTTTATTTCTGTCTTACCTAACCAGACTTGCTCTCCTGTTCCATCGATCCCACTGTGGTGGTCTTCTGCGCCGCCCTGGTGGGCTTCTGTCTCGACCACACAGCTGTGGAGGTCCTCTGTGCCGCCCTGGTGGGCTTCTGTCTTGACCACATGACTGTGATGGTTCTCCGGCCGCCCTGGTGGGCCTCTCTCTCGAACACACAGAGGTGGTGGTCCTCTGTGCCACCCTGGTGGGCATCTGTCTTGTCTGCTCGACTGTGGTGGCCCTTTGCACCGCCTTGGTGGGCCTCTGTCTCGACCACAAGACAGTGGTGGTTCTCTGCACCGACCTGGTGGGCGTCAGTCCCGTCTGCTCGGCTGTGGTGCGCTCCAGTTCCATCTGCGCCGTCCCGGTGGGCTCCAGCTCCTGAATTCCTGCCCTGTCGGCTCTGCCCTGGGCCCCTGAACTTTCCGTTACCTCCTGGTCTCTTTGTTTTGTTGTTGTTTTGTTTTTGTTTTTCTGTTTTCCTCTATGGACCTGGCCCTCCGTCCCTCCCCCTGGTCCTCTGCCAGTCCACTTCCCTCCTGGTCTCCTTGTGTGTTTTTTTTTTTTTTTTTCAACTTCCTGTCTCTGTTTCCCTCTATGGACATGGCCTTCCGTCCCTCCCCCTTATCCTCCACCTCCCTCCTGGTCTCTGTGTTCCTTGGTTTGTTCTTGTGTTTGATGTAGCATCTGGCAGCTACTCCTTGGGGGGGGGGGGGGGGGTTTGTGCTTCCCTGGGTGTCCACCAGTGGTCTCACTTGCCCATAGTCACCCCACTGCAGGCACTACATTTCTCACAAAGCCTTGTCCTTTCATCACTGTCAATTGCACACCTGTTAATTTCACTCAGCTGTCTCTACTTTCATTGTTTTCACCTGTCTATATAAACCAGTCTGTTTCTATCTTTTTGATGAAATCCTTGTTATCCGTCACCCAGCATTTTCGTTTTCCCTTGTGTTTTGGGACTGATATTGTGGTTATGACCTCTTGCCTGTTTTTTGGATTTTGATTTTGGATACCCCAGTAAAATACTGCGATTGGATCTCTCGCTTCCTGTGTGCATTCATTACAGTATAATAATAATAACAGCTAAATAACTAAAGGTCTCTGAAAGTGAGGGATAGTCCTTGATGAGATCGTCATGTGAAAGGTCATAATGTGGATCATCTTATTTATGGCTAAATTATTCTTCATTTATGTTACTAATCGTTTGATTGGGCAGGCCTTCACAAAAGGGAATTTAAATAATTTAAAAAATAATAATAATTGCCTTTCTCAAAAAGCAACTTTGGACATCCAGGGGAAAAGAGGCAGGGGCTCAACCCAAGTGCATCCTCATAGATGGCTGTGATGTATCTTTTCAAGAAGACACATGAGACGGAATTTCTGTCTTTAGACCACAGCTTTTACTCTGTCTATATTTTTTAACTGCGCAGAGCGCACCCCCGAACATTGCCCAACATTCCCAGCACACAGCTACGGAATCTCTATAGTCTCAAAATGGTAAACTTTGAATACATCACAATGGCCATATGATGATGTATGTTTGGCTCAAGCCCCTGTCTGAAAGTAGGAATGGTTTCGTTCCAGCCTCTGGTGGCCACTAGAATGCAAAACTGTAGTGTGTCCTCACTCAAAGATGATTTTCCCTGACATAGGCGGAAGAGTTGGTCATGCACTGACAGTTCACTGGTAGCTTGTCCAAACACTTCCTTAATTTTTGTAATGAAAGTATCCAAACAGTTGAGATGAGTTCAGAAAATGGATCTGTGTTTTGAGGGGTCTCCATGCTGTTAGTCCAACTTTTTTTCTTTCTTTTCTGGTGATTTTCTGTTATCGAACAGATGGGAACAGAACATCTAAGTCACAGTACTTAAGTTAAAATTAAATTAAATTTATGCATTTAGCAGATGCTTTTATTCAAAGCGACAGTGCATTCAGGCTAACATTTTTTAACATGTGTTCCATGGGAATACAACCCACAACCTTGAACTGCTAACACAATGCTCTACCACTTGAGCCACAGGAACATTCAACACTTAATAATAAATAAAAAAAAAACTTCAGTTTATTCAGGATAACCATGTCGGGTCTCGGGGCTAATCACCTGCCTTTTTGGTGTGTGTGTGTTTATCACTTGTCAGCTCACCGTGTCTACCTGTTTGAGTTTTCCCCGCCCTCCTTGTTTCTGTGTTGTGAACCTTAATTGCTCGCCACCTGTTTTCTATGTTCTTCTAATTTTACACCTTTATCATTCCCTGTGTTTCTCTGCCTATTGTCAGACTGTTGTTATTCGTTCCAATAGCTCGGATCTTCTAGTTGTTCTTAGCACTCACCTTGGTCGTGTCTTGTCCTCAGGCTCCAGTGTGTTTAGCTGTTTTCTCTGCCCCCTGTTCCCCAGCGCAGAGCTCTTGGAAGCTTCACTGTCATCCCTCCGGTCTCAGTGGTCGTACAAATAACTGTGGAACGTTACTCATCGGTTTGATTCATCTGCTTCGACTATTCTTCCAGTCACTACGAGTAATCCTGTGAACGTGACTCATCTGATCTGCCTCCTCTGCTTTAAATAAAGCCTTGTGTCAACCCGCATCTGAATCCTGCCCATTTCTCCTGACATAACAGTCTGACCAGATCATGGATTCAGCGGGATCTGATCCACTCCGCTCGGCTCTCGTTCAGCAGGGAGTTTTGTTGGGACAGCATGCCACTCAGCTCGGCACCACCGCGCGGAAAGTGGACACTCTCACTGCCCGGGTCTCCGAGCTCATCGCACGGGTGGATGGTCTTCGGCGAGAGGCAACGAGCGGATCCGTTCTTCACACCGGTATGTTCCACGAGCCCGAACCTCATGCCAACAATCCGCCGGTCTATGATGGCGATCCTAACGCCTGTCAAGCGTTCCTCTCCCAATGCTCGCTGGTGTTCGCTCTGCAGCCCCGGCGTTACGCAAAAGAAGAGGCCAAAGTTGCGTACGTACTTACACTTCTTTCGGGCCGTGCCCGCGAATGGGGGATTGCCGTGTGGAGATCGCGAGCTTCCTGTTGTGCAACCTTCGCGGACTTCAGTCATGAGATGGCAAAATTATTTGATCGCTCAGCTCAGGGAGACGAGGCGGCGGCCCAGTTATCGCGTCTGACTCAGGGGAGGAGCTCTGTCACGGACTACGCCATCCAGTTCCAGACTTTAGCGGCGGCCTGTGGCTGGAATGAGAGCGCGCTGCGCGCCCGCTTTCTTGAGGGGTTGGATTTCGCCATTTCATACGAACTCGCGGCCATAGAGCTCCCGCGGGAATTGGATAACCTCATTAATCTCGCGCTCCGTATTGAGGGCCGTCTCAGCCGCCGCCGCAAGCAACGGCAAACTCCCGCCCCGTGGCGCCACCTAGAGTCCTCTTCAGCCAGTTCAGCCGACCGACAGCCCTCGGAGGAGGAGCCCATGCAGTTGGGTCGTTTACGGCTTACACCACAACAGAAGCAGGAGCGTCTGTCGTCGGGGGCGTGTCTATACTGCGGCGGGGGAGGTCACTTCGCTCTTCACTGTTCGTTAAAGGGCCAGGGGCCACCAGTGAGGCGGAGCGTCCTGGTGGGCACGGTTCTTAGTTCAAGCTCTCCTGCAGCACGGACTCAGCTGCCGTTCCAACTCTCCGTCCAGAGTCAATCTCACGCTGGACTCGCCCTTGTGGATTCAGGGGCTGAGGGGAACTTCCTTGATGCTGCTTCTGCCCAACGATGGAGAATACCACTTATCCCCTTAGTTAGTCCCGTATCAGCATGGTCATTAGCTGGCCGTCCCCTTACCACCATCACTCACATCACCCCCAAGTTAAACCTTCATATTGCTGATAGCCATAGCGAGCTGATTGAGTTGTTTATTATTGATTCCCCTAAGGCCCCTTTAATTCTGGGACACCCATGGCTGCACAAACACAATCCTCACATTGACTGGGTCAACAATTCCGTGTTAGCCTGGAGTCAGTCTTGTCACGTGTCATGTTTGGGTGCTGTTTTTCCTCCTGTCTCTGTGTCTTGTCTTCCTCAGGAGGATCCCTCTGACCTGTCCGGTGTTCCTGCGGAGTACCATGATCTTCGGGCGGTCTTCAGTAAGGCCCGGGCCACCTCGCTACCTCCGCATCGCCCCTACGACTGTGCCATTGATCTTCTCCCGGGCTCTTCTCCGCCTAAGGGTCGTTTATATTCCCTTTCGGGTCCTGAAAGAGAGGCCATGGACAAATATATACGTGAGTCACTTCAAGCTGGGCTCATCCGCCATTCCTCCTCTCCCGCTGGTGCAGGTTTTTTCTTTGTTCAGAAGAAGGACGGCTCCCTGCGCCCCTGTATTGATTACAGAGGTTTGAATGACATTACTATTAAGAACAGGTACCCCCTACCTTTAATGTCTTCTGCTTTTGAGTTATTACAGGGAGCTCGCGTCTTCACCAAGTTAGACCTGCGCAACGCCTACCACTTGGTGCGCATTCGGGAGGGGGATGAGTGGAAGACGGCGTTTAACACTCCTTCGGGACACTACGAGTACTTGGTTCTTCCGTTTGGTCTTACCAATGCTCCAGCCGTTTTCCAGGGACTCGTCAACAGCGTGTTGGGTGACATGATCAATCAATTTGTCTTCGTGTATTTGGATGATATCTTGATTTTCTCCCCTTCTCTCCAATTACACACCCAGCATGTCCGACGGGTTCTCCAGCGCTTACTAGAAAATCAGTTGTTTGTCAAGGCGGAGAAGTGCAAATTCCACGCTGAGTCAGTTACGTTCCTTGGCCACATTATTTCCACGGAGGGGATCAAGCCAGATCCCGCTAAGATTGAAGCTGTCGCCCAGTGGCCGGTCCCTGACTCCCGGAAGGCTCTGCAGCGATTCCTGGGTTTTGCCAACTTCTACCGGCGATTCATCAGAAATTTTGGTCAGATCGCTGCACCGCTCACAGCCTTAACCTCCACCAAGGTGTCCTTCAGATGGAACCGGGAGGCGCAGGTAGCCTTTGACATTTTAAAGTCCCGTTTTGTCTCTGCACCTGTTCTGTTGGTTCCAGATCCTGAGGCCCAGTTCATTGTGGAGGTTGATGCTTCGGACGTCGGGGTTGGCGCAGTTCTATCTCAGCGTTCCCTCCACGATGGGAAGCTCCACCCATGTGCATTCTTCTCTCATCGTCTCAGCCCTGCAGAACGTAACTACGACATCGGCAATAGAGAACTGTTGGCGGTACGATTGGCCTTGGGTGAGTGGCGTCACTGGTTGGAGGGGTCAGTGCAGCCCTTCTTGGTCTGGACGGATCACAAGAACCTGGAATACGTCCGTTCGGCCAAGAGGCTGAGCTCGCGCCAGGCCCGTTGGGCACTCTTCTTTGCCAGGTTCAACTTCACCCTCTCGTACCGGCCGGGCTCTAAGAACACCAAACCTGATGCCCTCTCTCGTCTGTTCGATGCTCCAGGGGGGGAGGTTGCGGCCGAGGCCATCCTTCCTGAGGGGGTGGTGGTCGGGGCTCTTTCATGGGGTATCGAGCAGCGAGTTGAGGAGGCCGGTCGAGGGGTGCAGGTGCCAGGAGAGTGCCCGGCGGGCAGGTTGTCTGTGCCGGCTGCGCTGCGCTCTGAGGTCCTTGAGTGGGGTCACTCATCCAGGTTAGTCTGCCATCCAGGTATTCGGAGAACGTTGTCTGCCATCCGACAGCGTTTCTGGTGGCCTACTATGGCTGCCGATGTTAGACAGTTTGTGTTGGCCTGCCCCACATGTGCCCAAAGTAAGCCGGTCAATCGTCCTCCTGATGGTCTGCTAACCCCTCTCCCTATCCCTTCCCGTCCTTGGTCACACATTGCCCTTGATTTCGTCTCTGGGCTTCCTCCGTCGAAGGGTAACACTGTGGTTCTCACGGTGGTGGATCGCTTTTCCAAAGCTGTTCATTTTATCCCCCTGCCCAAGCTGCCCTCCGCCCGGGAGACCGCCCAACTGGTGGTGGACCACGTCTTCCGTCTCCATGGATTTCCGGTGGATGTGGTTTCTGATAGGGGTCCCCAGTTCGTCTCCCGGTTCTGGAGGGAATTTTGTAGACAGATTGGGGCCTCCGCAAGTCTGTCTTCAGGGTTTCATCCCCAGACCAATGGGCAGTGTGAGCGGGCCAACCAGGATCTAGGAAGAATGCTCCGCTGTCTAGCATCCAACAATCCGAGTTCCTGGTGCCAGCAGCTCTCATGGGCAGAATACGCTCATAACACACTTCCGGTGGCCGCGTCAGGTATGTCCCCTTTTGAGTGTTCTGTTGGTTATAACCCACCCTTGTTCCCCTCACAGGAACCCGACGCAGCGGTTCCATCCGCCCTGGCTTTCGTCCAGCGCTGCCGTCGCACCTGGGAGAAAGCCAGGAGGATTCTGATCCAAACCTCTGGCCGAACCAAGACCGCAGCTGATCGTCGCCGGTCCTCTCCGGTCCTCTAATTTTACACCTTTATCATTCCCTGTGTTTCTCTGCCTATTGTCAGACTGTTGTTATTCGTTCCAATAGCTCGGATCTTCTAGTTGTTCTTAGCACTCACCTTGGTCGTGTCTTGTCCTCAGGCTCCAGTGTGTTTAGCTGTTTTCTCTGCCCCCTGTTCCCCAGCGCAGAGCTCTTGGAAGCTTCACTGTCATCCCTCCGGTCTCAGTGGTCGTACAAATAACTGTGGAACGTTACTCATCGGTTTGATTCATCTGCTTCGACTATTCTTCCAGTCACTACGAGTAATCCTGTGAACGTGACTCATCTGATCTGCCTCCTCTGCTTTAAATAAAGCCTTGTGTCAACCCACATCTGAATCCTGCCCATTTCTCCTGACAAACCAGCAATGGAGGATCAAAGACAGACAAAAGGTGAGTAAATAGCATACAGAGCTAAAGTAAGGCAAACAGATGGTTTCCTGAAAGCAATGAAAATGAAGGTAATTCTACAAGATCAGATAAGTCCACATAATGCGAGTCAGGTAAGAATCAGAATCAGAAAGAGCTTTATTACCAAGTGTGTTTACACTCACAAGGAATTTGTCTTTAACACAGGAGTTTCCAGTACAGAAAGTACAGACATTGTGCAGACATACATACACTTTAAGGTAGTAAATTATCAAAATAATAATAATAAATTAAAATAATAAATATAAATAATACATTAAAATAATAATAATAACAATATAGTAATAAAATATAGAGATTCAGCATACAGAATTGTGAATTTGCATATGTGCCATTTACAAATGAAATGCTTTGATAGGTTTGATAAGTTATTGACAGATATACAGTGCTGAGATTAGTTTTTTATGTATTGTTTATTTGAAATATGGACTGGGAGAAAAAAGCTGTTACTGTGTCTGGCTGTTTTGGTGCTCTTTAGTGCCGGCAAGAGGGCAACGGTTCAAAGATTTTACCAGCCCTTTTCCTCACTCTGGAGGTGTAAGGTTCTTGGAGGTTAGGCAGGGAGTAATCCTCTCAGCAGTCCTGACTGTCCGTTGTAGTCTCCTGATGTCTGGTTTGGTAGCTGAACCAAACAGTTATAGATGGACACAGGACAGACTCAATGATGGCAGTAGAACTGTGTGAACAGCTCTTGTGGAAGGTTGAACTTCCTCAGCTGGTGAAGGAAAGCAGCCTCTGCAGGGCCTTTTTTATAATGAGGTCAATGTGAATGTCCTACTTCAGGTCCTGAGAGATGGTGGTGCACAGGAACCTTAATGATTATACTGAAGCCACAATGCTGTTCATAGTGTTGAGTGGTGGGTGCATTTTATTTTTATTAATTTTTAAGTCCACTGTCATCTCCACTATTTTGAGTGTGTTTAGCTCCATGTTGTTAAGACTGCACTAGAAAACTAGCTCCTCAACCTCTTATCTGCAAGCAGACTCCTCACCATCCTGGATGAGACCAATGACTGTATTGTTGTGTGCAAACTTCAGGAGCTTGACAGAGGGGTCTTTAGAGGTGTGGTCATTTGGCTACAGAGAAAAGAACAGTGGGGAGAGATGTGTATTTTCCCAACCTCACTAGTTGCTCCCTGTCTGTCAAGAAGCTGGTAATCCAAAGACAGATGGAAGTTGGTACGGAGTGCTGGGTCACTTTGACTGAGAGAAGAACAGGCCTGATGGCAATGAAGGCTAAACTGAATAATAGTAGAGCATTTGAAGTGGCAGGGATCTTCACACAGCTCCATTTATCTGCTAAAGATCTGTGGGAAATGGGCAAATGGACTTTTCAAACCAGCAGTAAAACACATTGAAATCGTCAGTCAGTTGTTGATTCTACTGTGGGGGGTAGTGTTTCCCAGTTTACCACAGTTTATCATTATTGGATGATGAGAATGATCCTGGTAGGGCGCACACATCCTGACAGAAACTGGATGAGTCTGTGAGCTAATTCAGATTGGAGGCAGCGGCTTCAAAAACACAATTCAGTGCAAAGCAGGCTTGTAAACCCTGCTCTGCTTCATTAGCCCATCTATTTATAGTTCTTATTACTGGTTTAGCTGATATCAGTTTCTGTCTGTAAGGCAGTATAAGAACTAGACAGTCATCAGAGAGTCCCAAAGCTAAAAAAAAAATGGGACAGAGTGATATTTATACTTGACTGTGGTGTAACAATGGTCCAGTCTCTGGTAGGACATGTAATGTGATGTCTGTATTTTGTCAGTTCATGGGAGACATTTTCTTTACTAAAATCCCCAAGAATGATTAAAAGAGAGTCTGGGTACTACTGCTCCATTTCAGTTAAACGTGCTAAAACAGTGGTTTTCAACCTGTGGTCCGCGGTCCCCTAGTGGGTCTCAGTGGTATTGCAGGTGGGCCGCCAATTACTATTAAAATAAATAATAATATTGTTAATATATGTAAAATATATGTAAAAAGTTATAATATAATAACATAATTTAATTTATATAATTAAATAACAAAAAATAAATATTAAACTGTAGCTATGCTTCCACTATTCAAGCTCTCTGATTGGTTTAAGAATAAACCACCAATTTATATTTTTGCTGTATATGCTACAGAACAACAAATTCAAACATGCATGAATGGCTGTCAACAAGGTCAACATAAATGGCTGTCAACATGTTCCCTCCTGATTGCTTGCTCCGCTGACTTTCTACTCACTGCCGAGCTCTGTCTGGATCTGGTTTTCCCATTTTGGTATGCGGTGCCAGCCCATGTTATTTTCTGTTCATTGCCAGTTCATTCTAGGGCTGTGCGATTAATAGAAATCATCATAAAATCACGATTTGAGCGTGCACGATTTATAAATCGCTTTATAGCACAATTTTCCGCGGCTCTGACCTCCCGCAGTATGCTATCTTATCCAATCAGAATGCAACGCGCCTAGCGCGAGAACAGAACAGACTGGGCATATGCCTACTCCAGGTTCACACACTGTGATGCACCTTTTTTCAGAGCACTTGTTAACAGATCAGAGTGTTCACACTGCACGCAGTGAAAGGCTAGAAATTAAAATGTGCGAAAATAATTAATATCTAGCACATTCTGTATACGCACTGCAAACGGAGTAGGCCTACGTGTGAACCTATAATGCATAACAAATCTATTTCAACACCTGAGGCACTGCTACAATTAATGAGCTCTATGAACAATGCATGGGAAAAAAAAGAAAAAATGTCCCTGGACACGGGATTTATTTATTTATATATATTTCTTTATTTGCCATAAGTCTAGAAATTGTGTTACACCTTTACTATAGTGATTATTTTGACTTATGTCTGTTGTAGCGACGTTACAACCTTTTGCTAAAGCTCTAATTGGTTTTCTTTTGGAAATATTTTTCAAATTCATCTTGAATGCATTTATGACTGAAAAACATATCTGTGTGTTTCAAAATTGATCAAAGAAATCGCGATAGGCTTTTTAAAAAAATCCATATCGCACAGCCCTAGTTCATTCAATAAATACAGTTAACAATCTAGCTTCTGGGTACTAAGATATTAACCCAACAATAGCGGGTTCAGTACATTTTTTTGCAGTGCGCCGAATAAACATATGTGTTTGGTTGTGTGGGCCACGAGTTGAAAAAGGTTGGGAACCACTGCTCTAAACAGATTTAGCGCATTATCTAGAATAGCTTTACGTAGCCAGGTTTCAGTGAAGCACAATGCAGCAGATTTTGAAATCTCTGTCCCACTCTGTCACCTTAACAAAATTAGAAAATCCTAAATATAAGGCTGAAGTAAAGTTGGTTTCCTATAGTTAATGGCAATGACATTTGGTTTATGTTCCAATCTTTACAGTTCTTTTTGGAATAAATGAAAGTTGTGCTATTCATTTGGGGTTTTTTTTCCATTCAGCACTAGATGTTCATACACATTACTATGTAAACTGACAGTCAGGTTGTACTGAACAATAACCTAGATACCTTACAGATATTTTGAGTTTAAAAAAATATCTGCAAAGTATCCACAAGACAATTTACCTTTGAAAGCTTGTTTAGAGAATTAGCACAAATTAAATCATTAGATTACTTTATTGTCTTAAAAATACTTAAGACAATGTAGGGCTGTCAGGGGAAGAGCATTCTGTGGTGCTTTGGTCCTTGGCATAGTGGGTTAAAGTAAATGATTTATGTATTTATAAATACAATTGACTTATTTGCAATACATGTTTGCCTGTTTAATTGCACTGTTTTACTGTTTAATATTTAAAAAAAATTAAAATTCACCATACTTGGATGAAAAAGTAAGGACTGTAACATCAAATCCAAATCCAGGGAACAACCAACATGCAATGTGACCTAAATGTGCCTGTAGAGTTTTACACTATGTGTAACACCTGCAACCAGTTTTGATATGAACTGTTTGTACTGTATATCAAACATTCTGTGAGTGCAGCATCAGGGGAAACAATGCTAATGTTTGTCCTGTGTGATTTATGCTTGCATTAGCAATAAACACACACAAGAGTTTTGGGCTGTAATGTATTATTCAGCATTGGAGTTCAGCAAAGGTTCAAGTGATAAGACACGGTTTCAAATTCAGGGCGTGAGCACATTTGCACTTAAGATAAGCGCTTTAAGGCGATTCAGTTTTTGCCTTCTACAAAATCATCTGATACAGAGATCATTTTAAGTAGTCATTTTGTACTAATTTCTTGATATGGACCTAATAGTCAATGCCTAGCCCAGAATTAAGCAACATGTACAGAATATAAAAGGTAAATCATCTCCAGTGATGATATTAGAAGTATATCTCTGCTCATGTTTATTGAAAAATGGTAGTCATTTCAATACTACAGATTATACATAAAAATATTACCATCGTCAGAATGTCTTTTTGTAGCCTACTTATATTATTAAATATATACATACAATTTGTATTTTATTTTATTATTTGATATTGTAAAGTATCTGAACTAATAATAATCAATTCATAAGATGAGTTGTTTATTATTATTATTATTATTATTTGAAAATGATTTTACACAAATTATGATTGTCCCTTAGTTAGGGTCCCTTAGTTAAGTATGAATTTTTCTTTTTCTTTTCTTTTTTTCTCAGTGAAGAACTGGCAATGAAATATGAGAAATATGTCAAACAAATAAAAGAAATATGTCAAACAACTATGTGCCATTCAATATAAGGGAGATTTGATGTAAAAAGTAAGGTACATTTCATTGGTGGTCAGAAATGTGTATTTATTATACCTAATCTCATAACAAGTTGTATATTTGTCAAATTATGCAAAATATGTTAAATTATAATTTAATTGTAACTGTCTCATATAAGATACATAGATGAGTAGCTATAAAATGTGATTTAACAAAGTAAAAAGGAGTTGTAAAAAAGGTGTAATGTGAGATGTGGTGGAAATGGTATTTACTTAATCAATATATATATTGTGGGGGGGGGGGGGGCTGTCAGAAATGACTAATTCTCCTCTGATGCATGTACATCAACTTCTGGACATCATACGTATAGAAACTAAGTTAGGTGAGAATGTTTACCTTTAAGAGAGTTTGCATTCTAAAATCTACAGGAACATTAAGTGCCCATATTCATAATATCCATGTATCAAAACCTCCTGCTAATTTGGCTGATGTAGTGAATCCTGAGTCAATCCACCTTGTAAAATCAACATTATTGCAGCACCAGATTCCCCAAACAATCTTGCCAAAAGAAACATGCCTCAGTGATTCTTTATATGTCAATCTAGACAGAAAGTGTGGAGTTTGGAGAAGAAGAAAATAAAATGATGTAGACACCTTATAACATTAAGCTGAGAGAATTGCAATTTAAACAGATCACATCATATTTTTAGAGGACACAGATAAAGAGATCATTCTTATATATGTTTTTTTTTTTTTTTCAAACACATTCCCAAAACACTCTTAACACCCTTTCCTCTCACTTTACACCTTCCAGTGTTCATCAAATGGAAAAACAAAAACATACAGTCCGAAACCCAAACCATTAATGGTTGAGCCATGGGATGACATTGGTCAAATACCTGGTTCAATATTTAGTTTGTCAACATGCTTCCAAAGCTCTGAAATGAGGCAGATGTTACTAATTAAAAAATCAATTAATAAATAAATAAATTTGGTTTATGTTTTTAAAATGGCCTGCAGGAAGCACTTTGAATAAAAACTTTTTATATAAGCTTTCTACTTAATTGCTCTCTGTGCTGGCATAAATCCCCATTACCAGTAAACACATACACTGTCAGATAATCACAAAGGGTTTTGTGTCCCTAGGTGGGGCACGAATCCAGAATAAGCCTGTGAGAGCTTCTCCGCTGTGCAACGACATATTGAGCTGTGCCTGTGGCTCTCCTTTTTTTGCAGGGGAGAAATCGCAGAAAAGAGAAAGTGCTCTCACCTCCAATTATGTCCCTGTCTAGCTCCTCTCTCACTGGTTCAACTCCATCTGTCTGTTTTTTTATTTTTTTTTCTGATATCATATCTCCAGGTCATTGAGTGATACCTGAGGAATAGATTTAGTCCAGTCTGGTTGAGCAAGCGGTCAAAGGGATATTATATTTGCTCTTTTTACTACAGCCTCCCCTGCTGTGGCAAATGAGCAGTGGGTTATGATGTTTTGCAAAATGTTTAGGCACTGGGGTTGTCAGGTCACTTTCTTCATTACATTCTGCTCAGGGGCAGATGAGCCGAGTGACCTGCAAATGTGAAAGTGCTGCATTGGCTAGAACAAACGAGTACAAGAAGAAACTTGTCAACACCTGACTGAAATAAGAAATGGGTCACAACTAAAATGTGGCTGCGTTATGGCAGCATTATGAAAAAATCAAATAATAATGTCAACCCAGGCTCATTGGGAAAACATGCCTCTGCATGGCTACATTTCTGCTAGACCTAAAATACCTTGCTTTAGGTACAATTCAGTGCATTTTTCAGGTGACACATCCACAAGAGGTGCTATAAGCAACATTTTATTCCTTCACTGCATATGTGGGTTATTTAAAAACCAAAGTCATAAAAAAAAGTGTGGGTACATTTTTGCAAAATAATGTTGTATTGGTTGTATCATGTTTAACAGCAGTTTCAAAGCAAAATGTCCCACTGGTGTTAAATAGCATGTTCAGTTTTCTGTGAAAGCTTAAAGGTGACTGTGTCAACATTTTATTATGTTGTTTGTTGTACATATCACTGCAGCTCAGAAATTATATGTTAGGTAACTGGTCCTAAAAATTAATGCTTTATTGTGTTAACATTTTTTTTTTACCACCAATACTAAACCCATAATCTAACCGATTGTTAACAAAGGCAAATTGAGGAAAAAAATCTGAAGCAACCATGCCATTTTAGCTTGTTTCTACAAGTGTTTGAGTTCTTTTTTCATAACTTATGTTTTACGGGACTCATTACGTCCATTCTCAAAGTGCAATATTGTACCAGATTCATGATTGATACCAGAGCTATAGAATGTCAGAAAAGCCATGCATATAAAGCTGGTTATTAACACAAACATCAAAATATATTAGTTTACAAATCATGCACTATGATAAAAGTGTTTTGAGGTCATAACAGAGTATTGTGCAAGGAACTGCAAAAAAAAATATTATTAATTAAATTACTCAATATCATAACACTACACAATAGTGGACAAAGGTTTGCTACATTTTGATTCTATCTCGGTGGACTAACATATGCAAACTGTCCAATTCCATCAGAAAAAGAAAGGAAAACAAGACCTCTGGTACCAAGCCCGGGAATGAGAGGATTTCAGTGACTGCCATAAAAATTATGTAGGACCTGCAGATGCAACAGCAGTGGGTGAAACAAAGAGAGATCCATCCAAATCAATTCACATGATTTTGAGGAAGCAACAGATATGACCAGGTTCTCAGCCTCCAGTCTGTGATGACAGAGATACTTTACTTTCAAATTTCAGAGTCTTTGTCCAGTGAGACAACTCCATCCAAGGGAGACGTAGCAGATCGACCAATTTCTGAGTCTCTAGCCCAGAGAAACAGAAGACACACAGACATTTGCAACAGAGTTAAGCTCCGGTGACCGATGCGGCACAACCAGTGGAAGAAGTCAACACCACTGGACTGCTCACTCAGCTACAGAGAAAGTAAATATCACTTATCCAAACCTCTTCCAGAGACCTTGGCATTGTTGTATTTTATCAGTATATTATTTTTCTCATTTACATTACATATTATATAGCTGATTGCAGTTGAAAACAAATAATATTTCACATATTTGTTTGACGCATAATAAAGTTCTTCACCTTATTCGTTTCAGAGTAGCAACAGTTTCTTAATAACGTGGCTCTGACGTATCAACACCCAACATAATCACTTGCATTTTATGTGCTTTATTCCTTTTCATTCATGGTTTTCATTTAGTAGTTGTTGATGACTCTTGTCTTTATCTTCTGTTAATAAAATCTATTTTGTTAAACTTGTGTCTATATTGTGTTGATGATACAGAACGAGGTTCTACAAGTTAGGTATCCCACCAATCTTTCTTATGTGATGTACTCATAACCACACCTTCAGTGATCCAAGCATTATAATGTCATTGGTGACGTGAGTACTCATTACTACACTATTTTGTCCCCCTAGGCTGGTGAAAGCAAATGCACTACAATGTCTTTAAACATTATGTACTTTAAAAAAATTAATAGTTAGGTACAATGTAATTGTTGTATTCATGTTGAATTGTTAGACACGTTTGCTGCTAATGAAGTGATATAGAGGTAAGAATATTTGCCAGGGGCCGAATTCTGCCAATGATACCAGGGGCCAATGACCTTGGCCTTGGCTATATATATAAAGCGCCGCCGCTCCCACCATGCCCATCACGCACCAAGTGCTGAGGGGGCACCAAAAATAGCCTAATGATTTTTTTTTTTTTAAATGCCGGTATTATTTCCTTAGCCTATAGAAATATTACCCTTACGAAAAATAACCATGGTTTTATTATAGTAAAACTGTAGTAACCCATGGTTTTTTGGCGTGTTGACTACCATTTGTATAACCACAGATTTACTACAAATACCATGGTTAAAATATGGTTAATTTAGCAAAACCATGGTTATTTTGTGGTTACCATGGTTTAACTATAGTAACCATGGTTTTTTGGTTTTATTTGTAGTAAAACCATGGTTAATTTTCGTAAGGGTATAGGCACATTTTAGCCATGTATATGTAACAAAAAAGGGGGAACAAGAAAGATATTTAATAATTACTCTAGTCTAGTCCGGTCTAGTCTAGAAAGTACGGGAAATGTGCTGCATGTGCGTGCTTCTGCTAATCGCAATGCGCCTCGAACTTGCTGACGTTAATGATAGCATTAGCAAACTATGTTATTATAACTTACAATGTAAAGACATCTTTCCATGCGTCTGGAGGTCTCGCGGCACGGTAGACGCGAATTCGCCTCATTCGCGCATAGTTACAAGAGATTCTGAGTTATGAAAAGGACCAAGCTGATAGTGACCGGCTTTTGTGATGGAAAATTGGCAGTAATACCAACAGTAATACCCCCACCTTGCGCAGCTGTACCTGAGTGTCCTGGGAAATCAGTGCGGTCTGTGTGTTCTCAACAGCTGGACATATAGTGAATAAAAACGCTCTTCTCTGGACCCCGAAAATTTTGATCGACTTGTTTTTCTGTCCAATAAATTTGTAATGGCCCTAGTTTTTTTTGCGCATTTCATTATGCCTGCCTAGTGCCGCCTAGCCTAAGTGTCGGTTACGTTCAATAATAAAAAAAATTAAAAAACACACGTGGCCTGTTCTCAAGTCCATTTGAAGTTTCTTTTTCCTTTTTTTTTTCCTTTTTTTTTACCGTTGTTTGAAATGGATTAAATCTTGGAGATTTTTGAATTGCCTAAATCATAAATGCAGCCGGGATGAGGCCTGCACTGATGTTTTTCTTTTGTTATGGCAGCCGTCCCCTCTCCATATATATTTTTGTTATTCTGTACGAAATTTCATGCCAATAAATAAGAAATATTGCTGAGTGTTTCCAGCTCTCTCTTTACGTTCGTCCGTTATTTGACATTGAAAAAGGAAACGTCTTTTTTTTTGACATGGAAAATCGATTTTACAATCGATTCAATGAACACTTATGTCTTAAAAATCGAAAATGATTTTTTCACAAAAGTGACAGCCCTAGTACTTATTGATGATTATTTAATTTAATTTATTCAAAGTGACATTGAATTTGCAAAATCTGGATTATTTTGATATTTTTCTTATTTTGCTATTCTGTTGACTGTTTACAAAGTCAACAAAGCTGTGAAGATTTTACTTTCTCTTTTTAGTGTTCTTAAATTTTATACTGTGATGCTGCTATTGTGTGTTATTGGTATTGAGTTATGTTTGGTAATAAATAGTTAAACTGGCAAAAACAGTTTTCTTTCTCGGGGCCAGGGTGGGGGGCATCATAAAGGAATTATGCTTAGGGCACCAAAATGGCTAGCAGCGGCACTGTATATATATATATATATATATATATATATATATATATATATATATATATATTATTAAAATGTTATATTGTTGCTTTTATTGAAATAATTAAAAGAGTGTGTCCCAACCATACATGACGCAATGCGATAAAAAGTATCTGTTCCATGTGTTTTTTGTCCTAACCACTCGTGACAGCTACAAGTGACAATAAGCGACACGGAATACTATTTTAGAAATGCTTTTTATTTTCTGCGATGTCACAGCAGGATTAACATACAAAATATGACAGTGATAATCTTAGGTAATGATTATGTGCTTTATTCAGTGTTAAAAGTGTCTAATATGAATTTTTATATTATTTTGATCTTTATAGCCATAGTGAAAGCAACAATAGATATTTTACCTCAGATCTTGAAAATAAATTATGCTTAAGCAAACAAACTGTGAACTCACTGTGAACCAGGATCCATAACAAAGATAACACCAGATTCCTAAGGGGACCTTTTAACCTCTGGTCTGCACAGAACATCTTTATGTCAAGGAATGGCAGAGAAACTGTCTTTTAGTAGATGCACCAAAATGAACTCAAAAATACTTATAAATGAATATCTGTCCATTGCTTATCTCCATATTAATTTATGTGTAACCCACACATTGACTATCATGTTTTTAATCACTTATTATGTATGTCTTTTTAATAACTATTGAATAGCTTAAGGATTCATATTCATGTTTAGTATGTGTGTGTGTGCACGCCTGCTGCTACTTAGTCACGATGAGAAGGAACACCACCTAATCTCATCAAACTTTACTTCTGTTCTGTTCTTTTACTTTATTTTATTTTATTTTATTTTATTTTTTGAGAGTTTCGTGTTCTGAGTTAAGTTTTGTAACACTGTTTCTCCGAGTCTGACCTCGAGTGCACGTTCAACTTCAACCAGCCCACAACTCTGCTTCTCCAGCCAACGACCAACCACAGGGTTCCCAAGACGTCACTTCAACAACTACTGAACTTCCAGCCAATCAGCAACCTCGGGAAACCCCTTTATCAAAGCCAACAAAGGGAACCCCCTTTACACAGGCAACACCGCTTAGGTCTCAATATGGAACCCAGCCTTCCATGGTTCTCACGGATTCATCATGAAGCCCTGGAACCAGATGTTCCGCCACGTCAATCTGCCTAGGGTGATGGAGGATCTCAACAGGGTCTACAGTACGGAAACTCTGGAGCAGTTTAAGCAAGCCGACACTAACCGGAGCCTCTCAGTGCCACTATCTATTTGAGGTGAGAACACAGGAGGATACCGGCTCTACACGAAGGCTATAGAACCTAGCGAATGTGTTAGGGGTCGCCCAGCCTACAGCTCTACAAATATCTGTCAGCGAGGCACAACGAGTCAGCACCCAGGAGGATGCAACACTTCTAGTTGAGTGGGCTTGCAACCTGAACGGGCAGGGCACACCCTGAGCCTGATAAGCCAGCATCCTCTGCTTAGAGACGGCATTCCCCTTTCTGCCGGCCTCCATAACAGACAAAGAGCTGGTCTGAGGTCCTGAAGCTTTGTGTCCGGCCTACATAGCATCTCAATGCTCAGACGGGACAGAGCAAAGCCAGAGCTGCGTCTGCCTCCTCCAGGGGCAGCGCTTGCAGGTTCACCACTTGGTCTTTGAAGTATGTAGTGGGAACCTTGTGCACGTAGCCAGCCCGGGGCCTCAGAGTTACCTGGGAGTCAGCCTGGCCCAAACTCTATGCATGAATCGTCAACCGAAAATGCATGCAGGTCCCCTACCCTCTTGATGGAGGCCAGTGCAAGCATGAGCATAGTTTTCAATGAGTTCCACTGAATGCAAAGGCTCGAATGGGCCCTGCTCTAGCAATTTAAGCACTAGAGTCAGGTCCCAAGAGGGTATAGAGGGGGGCCGGAAGGATTTAACCTCCTGGCCACTCTAAGGAACCTGATGATGAGGTCATGCTTACCAAAAGACTTCCCATTCACGGGGTCATGGTATACAGCAATAGCAGCAACCTGGACTTTGATAGTGGAGGGAGACAGCCTTCGCTTCAGCCCTTGCTGCAAAAAGGAAAGCATGACCGCAATCAGGCATTTTGGGGGGTTCTTCTCGGAGAAAAGAACACCACTAGACGAACAGGTTCCATTTCAAGGCGTAAGCGTGTCTCGTAGATTGTGCTCTTGCTGAAGTGATGGTGTTCACTACCTCTTGGATTAGGTCACCTAGAACGTCCGCGTCCCATCCAGGGACCAGACATGGAGTTTCCAAAAGTCTGGACACGGGTGCCAAATGGTGCGAGAGAGAGAGCTCGTCGGCTGTAAGGTTGAACAGGTCTGGAATGTGAATGGCACGAAGTGACCTCAGAACCTACTGACTCCAAAGGAGGAGGTGTGCAGGTGAGTTGTGACATGTACGCAATGGTCGCTGTGTTGTCCATTCGGACCAGCACATGCTTGCTTCATAAGAGACATTTGAGACTGTTCAAGGCAAGGTGCACTGCTAACAACTCTAGGCAACTGATGTGCCACTGCAGCTGCGGGCCTGTCCAAACCCCTGAGGCTGCATGCCCATTGTACGTGGCCCCCCAGCCAATGGTGGGGGCATCCATGTAAACCATAGCATGCCTGGAGATCTGCTCTATTGGCACCCCTGCAGAGAGAAATGCAAGATCTAACCACAGGATGAGGGTCTGGCAACAGGCCTGTGAGTCCCACGCTTCCAAGCCCACCTCGGGACTCTGCCACAAACCCAGTGCTGGAGTGGTCTCATATGTAACAGGCCAAGCGGTGTAAGTGCACAGCCACCATATGCCCCAGGAGCCTCTGAAAAAAGTTTGAACATATTCAAGCAGGCTAACACCAGCCGCGCACGTTCCTCTGTTCTACCGAATCCAACTCCATACTGAGAAAAGAGATCCTTTGCCTCGGCAAGAGTTTGCTCTTTTTCCAGGTCCAACAGGCTCAGGTACTGGAGCACCAAATCACTGTACTGTCACCCAACTTATCACGAGATTGTGCTAGTATCGGTCGTAACCCACCACCTTTCTTGGGTACAATGAAGTAAGGGCTGTAAAACCCTATCCTCATATCGGCTGGAGGGACCAGCTCTATCGCGTCCTTCACCAGTAGGACTGTGATCTCTTCCTGCAAAACAGGGTCATCAGATTTTTTCACTGTAGTGAAGCGGAGACCGCTGAACTTGGGGGGACACCGGGCAAACTGAATCGCATAGCCGAGGCTGATGGTCCGCAGAAGCCAGCGAGCTGACCAGGCGCTTAAAAATCGTACAAGCGGGACCAGCGGAACAACAGCCGTAGCCGCAGTGGGGCAGCGAGGTGGAACACAGGGACAGGAGCAGATGTGTTGGATCGCCTCAGTCTGCTTCTGGGCAGCCGAGAACTGCTGGACAAAGATCTCAATTGCATCACCGAAGTGGCCGGTCTGGGACACAGGGACCTTGTCTGTGTCCCTCATCTCTTCCAGACCCAGCCTTAGATGGTGCTCCTGGACCACTAATGTGGACATCGCATGACCCAGCGAACTCGGCGGTGACCTTCGTCGCTCAAAGCGCAAGGTCAGTGACGGTTGGAGTTCTTCCAGAACCACTGGATCGTGACCCTCATGCTGTCCTTCAGTGCCTGAGCCCAGTGCACCTGCAATAATGCCATGGCGTGTAAGGCGGAAGCAGCTTCCCCGCAAGCCGCATAGGCACCGCCGGTAAGATCCGACGAATGCCTACAGGCCTGGAATGGCAGTTCCCGCAGTGGGAACATGACTCATCCATGACACGTGAGGCAGCGATCGTTACCATCACCTGTTGCCAAGTAACGACCGCACCCAGAAATGCACGGGTGAAACAGCATCCATATAAGGACAATTCGTCGTCTTGAAAAAGACGCACCCGTTAAGCTCTTTTAGAGAATTTTGCTCTTTAGGAAATGCTCTTTTAGTGCTGAGGCGCACAGGGGAATTGGCTGCTTGCAACACGACAGGGGTTAGTGCAGCCTGAAGTGTGCAATCCACTCGACACATGAACGACCGCCGGTGAAGCGCCATCTGGCCAGCACACGAAGCTTCGGAGAGTGTGCTAAACTCGTAGTTCACAGCAGACACAGTTGAACAGAACGATACTAATGCTCAGCTCCAAAGCGAAAAGCTGGTATGCATTGCATCTGCTGCCTTCTTATACTCACGGATTGATCAGCGACAGCTGGATGCAATAATTGCATGCCATTGTGCATTGGCTCGTTTAGTTTACACTCGAAGTAGATTGGTCTATATATATAAATGAACTGAGCTACTGGTGGCTGTGTATCGGTGCAGTACAGAAGGCGTGAAAGGTACATTTCAGCGCCAACCACACATTCAAAACAAATATTAAAGCATAGTCTCATGATTTTCCCATGAAAAAAAGTTCCAGTTAAATTTAGATTTTCTGTTTCTTGAACAAAACAAAAATCAAACTTTCTCATTTCTATTATTTCTTTTAGAAAATCAAATGACCAAAAAGATACACGGACCTTAAATACATCGACCAAAAAGATAATTAACAAGACACACCTGAAACTAATGATGAACTCAAACAAAGCCCATGTGGTGCGACAACATAAAAGAGAGTAATGATGATTAATTGAATAAATGAACAATTTTCTTCTAGGCTGGATTATCCCCTTTAAAAAAAAAATCACTATCATCTTTAGGCAGACATGGCCTTTATGTCTTTGGTTATCACCACACAACATGTAACATGACTAGTTGGATTGGAGCTCAGCAGGAATGAGAATTTGATTCCTACAGAGACTAAACCACTTAATCAGAATAATTATTTGAAGCCTCCCAGTTGTAGAAAAGTAATTTGCAATTTAGGAACATTTCTAAAGATCTGAGCCACAGGCTGAATGGTGTGGCACTCTTATCAATGCACTGTACAGTAGATGCTGTTTGACTTGCTGCAAAACTCTTTAAGTGGAAGTGAAGGTCAGTGCATGCTGCAGGATATAATTTTATAGTTTTTTCACAGTTACTCAATCATTCTCTCATTAAATGATTTTCAAGAGTTAAGAACGAGATCGCTCTCAAATTGTGAGCTATTGCACAGACCGAAATGTCACTGATGACTCCCTGCCAGTGGCAAAAGGATTACATTCAAGAGAACTCTTTCTGCGACATATTCCAGCATTCTTTGGTTACAAAGCAGAGAGACATTCTCAACTTTTGGATTAAGCATCTAAGGACAGAACCTGTCAGAGCACAGCACAGAAGAAAAACATAACTGTATCTCTGGCTCAGTGTTGAGAAAGGTCTGAAATAGGCCCTGCACCTATGCATCAATAAAAGTCTGTATAGGCTAGAATTATTTTATGACTCCACTGGAACGCAGAGTGGGTGGATGAGTGATGGGTAGAGGAGTGTGCATCTGAGAGCTGTGTCACCACTTTTGGTCTTGTTCAAGTTTAAATGAATGAAAATCCTGCATGGGAGGTGATTTTAAAATGGAGCACTTTGCTTATTTAAATAAAAGCTGTCTCTTTTTAAATATTTGCTGTCAGGGCGTAAGAATCGCTGCTTTTTATTTTCTATTTGTCCACAACCATCTTTACAATAGTAGTATTGATATAGGATTTCATTAAAGAGCCAGTAAGATGAAAATTCTAAGCTTCCTATCACTGTTTATTAGTCCTGCACAATAGGTTTAAATCCATCCAAGATTAAAAAACATTGTCATTTTGTCAAAATATAATTTAAAAATTACCCAAACGGTTCGCGCGAAGCTGTTCAAAAGATACAGTTTCCTTAAACCCCACCTTTCGGTAGCATACTGTGTTCTGATTGGTCAACTAACATAGTCAGGTTTGATTGGTTGTTCAGCACACAACTTCATGGTAAACAATGCGTTAGCATCTTTTTGGGGTGAAGTATGTCTTATTCCTCTCATCGCGAAGCAAACAGTAAAATAAAAAACTTGAACAGTCTCGCTGCTTCTTCTTCTGTGTGGGCGTATTCAAGTTTGAATCTGAATAGCGCGTTCAGCACGGGGGCGTGGTCACATTAGATATAATGAAAGGAGACGGGAAAAACGGACATCGCGTTGTTTTCATATGGATTACTTTATCACAGAATATCTGTTAGCAGCACTTGTTACACTTCATTTTAATGACGTGTTTGTAAATGAAGATCAGCACAGACAAAGGCTGCAGACAGCACACATACTGATAAGACGCTCGGGAGAAAACAAACACATAACTTCATAATCATACTTCGCGTTGTGATTCTGGAGATGCTTGTTGGTCTAAATAAAGTTGGTAATGAACCCTCTTTTATGGCCAAACGCTTTGAAAATCCAGCCTTGTACTCACCGAGATTAGAAAAGCAGTCATCAGTGAAATGTTGTGAACACAACAAAAGGGATTTGTTGTACTGCTCTGTTATTGTGGTAAAAATGAATTTTAGCCATTGGTTCTTCTGATCTTCATTCTTTGGCAGTGAAAATAAAACAAACTTGCCTTTACAATTAAAAACACACTGTCTCCTCGACATGATGCTATCACACCAACCAGAGCGTCTGTGTGGGGGGGTGGGGCAGCTCAGAGTTCCGTTTCTCTCAAGACGGTAGGCGGAGATTATTATGCAAAGTGTTCCTAGTGACGTACATAGAGATGGGCAAAAGATTTGAAATCTATAACGACTCGTTTCAGCGATTCAGAGTCGACTCCTTACTTTAGAAGCCAATAACTTTATAAATCGTGTACTTTTTGGTTTAATTACTTTGTACATTGTTTACACTGATGCACAGCTACATCATACACTGTAATACAGGTAATTTTTGATTTCCCATCTGTGTGGCTCTTTAATAATATAGCTATAGATTATCATTTTATTATTATTATTTTATTTGTATTTTTTTAAGTTCACCCTAAAATGAAAATTTACTCACCCACTTACCAACCAAGATTAGTTTGTTTTTTTATCGGAGATTTGGAGAAGTTTAGCATTGAATCACTTTCTCATCTATGGATCTACTGCAGTGAATGGGTGCCATAAGAATAAGAGTCCAAACATAACTATCGTTTTACTATGAAACTATAGTTTAAAAGATTAGACTTATGTTAGACTAATATTTTGTGACAGTATAAACAATCAAACAGCTGAGATATGCTATCTGGTAAACAGCGACCTACACAAACATAATGTATGTATATCTGTCACACCTGGACTCATTTAATGTGTTTTTGCCCGTGACCCAGTTTCTGTCTTTCCGTGTTTGGTTTGATTAGTTCCCAGGTGTGTCTATTCTATTCCTCATGTGTTCCATGTCCCTGTTAATTTAGTCATGCCATCCACCTGTGTTTCCCCAATTATCCTTTTGTACATAAGCCTTTACCTTTCAGTTCTGTTTTGTCGGGTCTCATCACTTGTGACTAACTCACCCACTTACGTGTGTCTATCGCTGTGCTCCATGAGTTGTATATATTAAAAGCCTTATTTCGTTTATCCTCGGCTCCGTATTCATTCAGGCAGCGTAAACCGTGACAGAAGACCCGACCTAAAAAAAAAAAAAATGAAAGTATAAAACTGCGTGTTTTTCCCTCCGTTTTGCTTTCGTTTTTTCACAGTCTTTTCTTTTCTTAGTTTCTATGGATCCCCTCTATCGTCCCGAATTCCTCATCCTCCTGCTGAAGCAGGAGGGACGTTCTCTCGAGGACCATACCAGACAGTTTCTTCTATTAGCTAATGCCACCAGCTACCCGGACGACGCGCTCTGCACCTTCTACAACACCTGCCTGAACTCCAAATGCAGAGCGTTGTCGTCCGAAGATGGTCCTCGGGAGGATTTCGCCGCATTCGTGGAGTGGACTCTGGCGAGAAATGGCTCACCTTTCACCGTCTGCCCCATTGAGGATCTCGCCAGTCCCACTCCCGACCCAGAGACCAGCCAGCCACCATCTCGCTACACGGAGCCAGAGCCCACCGCAGCCGCAGAGCCCGAGCCATTCACCGACAGGGCGCCGGATCTCGAGAGCGCGACTGACCAGGTGTGTGAGCCGGCAACACCGTGCATCGTGGGAGTCCTCGTGGAGATCGAGGGCATGGAGGAAAGCCCTGCCCACACTCCTGCGACTGAGGGTGAGCTGTATGCAGTCTCTGAAAGTTATATGGAGCAAGTTCTGGATCTGATGGACTGGTCTATGGAGATAATCCCTAATATTCATGTTTCTCCGCTGGTTCCGTCCAGCCCTGACTCCCCTGTATACCCTCTCAGTCTCCCACTCCTACCTCCTCCAGTCATTTCCTCTGCTCCATTTCCGCTGGTTCCGCCCAGCCCTGAGTTTTCTGTTTCTCCGCTGGTTCTGCCCAGCCCTGAGTTTTCTGTTTCTCCGCTGGTTCCGCCCAGCCCTGAGTTTTCTGTTTCTCCGCTGGTTCCGCCCAGCCCTGAGTTTCCTGTGTCTCCGCTGGTTCCGCCCAGCTCTGAATCTTCTGTGTCGCCGCTGGTTCCGCCCAGCTCTGAATCTTCTGTGTCTCCGCTGGTTCCGCCCAGCTCTGAATCTTCTGTGTCTCCGCTGGTTCCGCCCAGCCATGAATTTTCTGTGTCTCCGCTGGTTCCACCCAGCCATGATTTTTCTGTTTCACCGCTGGTTCCGCCCAGCCCTGAATCATCTGTGTCTCCGCTGGTTCCACCCAGCCCTGAATCTTCTGTGTCTCCGCTGGTTCCGCCCAGCCATGAATTTTCTGTGTCTCCGCTGGTTCCGCCCAGCCATGATTTTTCTGTTTCACCGCTGGTTCCGCCCAGCCCTGAATCATCTGTGTCTCCGCTGGTTCCACCCAGCTCTGAATCTTCTGTGTCTCCGCCTTGGCGCGTTAAGGCCCTGTCTCCGCCTCCAGCCTCCGAGCCCTGGACTCCTCCTCGGTCCTTCGACCCAGCGGCTCCGCCTTGGCTCTTAGCTCCCTCGTCTCCACCGTGGCCTGTCATCCCACCTGCTCCACCGGGCTCCCTCGTCCCTCCGGCTCCACCTTGGTCAGTCGTCGACCATCCGCCGCCTCGGGACTCCACTCCTCTGGTTCCACCTCGTCACTCCATCCCTCCGGCTCTGTCAGGCTCCTCCTTCCCTCCGGTTCCACCTCCATCCTCGGTCGCTCCGGCTCCACAGCGGTCTGCCAGGACCCCGCCTCCACCTTGGTCGCCTGAGCCTTCAGCTCCACCTAGGCCCTCCGGATCCTCGACGTCACCCTGGCTCTGCGGCTGTGCTGCTCCATCTTGGGCTCCTCACCCACCGGTGCAGTCCCCGCCTGTCGGCCCCCTGGTGTCGTCGACCCCTCCTTCACCATGGCTCCTCCCGCCGTCGACTCCACCTTGGATCTCCGTCCTGGCTGGTCTCTGGTGGACCATCTGGCTGCTCCTGTCTCCTCCCTGGCTCCTCCCTCCGTCGTCTCCTCCCTGGCTCCTCCTTTTGTGGTCCCTGTCTGCTGGCCCCCTCCTGGGAGTCTGTCCTCCACCAGAACCTCCTCCCAAGTTCCCACCCACGCCTCCCTCGGTTGTTTCTACGGTGCGAGGACGGGAGGGGGGAGTACTGTCACACCTGGACTCATTTAATGTGTTTTTGCCCGTGACCCAGTTTCTGTCTTTCTGTGTTTGGTTTGATTAGTTCCCAGGTGTGTCTATTCTATTCCTCATGTGTTCCATGTCCCTGTTAATTTAGTCATGCCATCCACCTGTGTTTCCCCAATTATCCTTTTGTACATAAGCCTTTACCTTTCAGTTCTGTTTTGTCGTGTCTCATCACTTGTGACTAACTCACCCACTTACGTGTGTCTATCGCTGTGCTCCATGAGTTGTATATATTAAAAGCCTTATTTCGTTTATCCTCGGCTCCGTATTCATTCAGGCAGCGTAAACCGTGACAATATCGACAAAGTTGAACATACTTGTATTGTATAACTAACTTTATATAAAGTGCTGATATGTGTGAATTTTAGCATATTTATATACCCAAATTTATGTGTAGTGCTGGGCAGTGATATGCTTAGATTTTACAAAAGGATAAAAAAAGAAAAAAGAAAAAAGATAAACTCAGATGAGGCAGTTGAAATCAGTTTTTATTTTATTCCCCAAAGTCAAAGATATGTCTTTGTCTCTGCCACGGTCCACCGCTGACTATAGGGAAGATAAACACTTAAAGTAAGAACTTTTATAGTTTTTAATGCTAATTAATACAGGTGGATTCAGAGAGGAATAACCTAAGATTTAAGAGGATTACTGCAGCTGCTGTTTTTGAAAAAATTAAGACAGAACACATAATCACAGATTTTGAGGGTTTAAAGGTGGCTGAAATTAAAGATCTATGAAGGAAAGGTGGATTAAGACACAAATCATTAAATTAAGTTGAATCCCCTTAGTCCCCATTCTTTCATACACTGCACTCACTAAATCAATAAACCTAACTCTAAATATAACCTCAGAAGCAAAACTGCAAAAGAAAAATACCTACATTCAGATTTATTTTACTTTTTGCTGGATGTCTTCTGTATGATACTGAACTTCAGGAAGGGAATTACATAAAGTATTATTCAAGGATGTGAAACTTGAAAATGTCTCACTCTCTGAAATGCAACTCTTTCGTAAGTTGCTTCAACCATGGAAATGAGTCAGAGCTGGTGTTGGTAGTGAAGCTGTTGTGTAAACTGTGTGGTGCAAGAAACATCAACTATCATACAGAGCAATAGGTGTCTGTGGGTTTCTGACGCACCAGAGGCACAAACAACAGTACAAGACAGATAACACAGATGAGTTATACAATGCAGGAGTCTCTTGGGTTAAGCAGCGAAGAGGTTGTAGAATGAACAATTCTGCACTACATCTCTCTGTTTCTTTGTCCTTGAGCAATTTTGTTTACCTGGCTATTTCACCTTGGTGTAAAAAAAAAAAAAAACATTTTATTGATTTAATAGTGGCAGTTGCTACTTATTGGGAAGTTAGAATAATTATTCAATAGTCATTATTAATTAATTATAAAAGTATGTATTACTGTACTGCACTGATTCTAGGTCACTTACCAAATGATCAATGTCAATTATATAATTGTGACCATGTTAAGGCCATCAGGTTAAACTTATGTTAGCCAAAGAGCCACATTAGAAAGAATGACAAAGCAGCATGAGCACAACAGAAGAAAACAAACACAACACAATTTGCATGCTAACTAAAGCTTATGTGCATTCCTTAACTATCTCGTCTGCATCAAGGTAACCTTGTGTCCTCAGTGTGTCACACTGCTATAAATGGTTTGAATCCCTTGTATTATGTGCACATCATAATAGAGCATGCTGTGTGGAGTATTTTTTCATCGGGTCAGCAATACAATCAACCTCTTGACCCATAAATCAAGGTTTTTTTTTTCACCTGAGCTTGTGAATGGAATCTATCATATACATTTTATTTTTCCTTTTATTTTCCTCTTCCGGCTTGGCATTGCACATGCTGCACCTTATTATTTGACAACAATAATACAAATAATTAATTGGTAGGGTTGGGAATCAAATAAATCGATTCCAATTTCAGAATCTAATACTTAAGGTCAGGAATTCGATACTTCTTGTCAAATTCAAATTTCGATTCCGCCCTAATGATTCTCATGAGCTTTCTTTCTTTTCTTCTTCTTTCTTTCTTTTTTCATCTGTGAGGACAAGACCTAGCAATATGCCAGGACCTTGCTCGCTAATATAAATGCTCCAAAGTTTGGCTACATTTGCGATCAGAAGCAAAAAAAAAAAAAAGCTAAGTATTATATTTGTGATAGCTAAACATGTTGCAAGAGAGGTGTCACTGCCAACATGACAAAGCACTTTAATTTAATAGATAATTAAAGTTTGAGAACACAGTTTAAATTCCAATGTGATTCTATTCCTAAATGTCCTTTGACGTGTGTGATCAATGTTGTGATAACTTGGTTCATCCGTGCAGCATACGATCACATCATAGCAATTATAGCTGTTTGTTTTAAAACTTAAATGGTTTAAGGCAATCGGTTTCCTCAAATAGTTTGAGTTAACATACTGTAACTTGTCAGGTTTTAGTGAGGCTGTGTCTGCAGTTGTAGTTCCTTTCTCTCTTTTCTTCAGTAATTCTGTTTGTTAACAGCAGGTGTTCATCACTAATGCTCAATTATCGCTCAATTAATCACTTCATTTTTAAATTGCAATGTAAATCTTCTTTCAGTGAACTCAACTGAATTAAGTTCAGAGTACTTAAATGGTTTAAGGCAATCGGTTTCCTCAAACGGTTTGAGTAAACCAAATTTTTCCGGTTTTTAAGGATATGTGTTTACTCAAACGATTTGAGTTAAGTTACTTGTCGGGTTTTACAGTGAGCTTTTAAAAATGTATTTGTCTTTGAATCATGCAAGAAATTCATTCAGGAACACTAATTCATCCAGCAATGAAACAATTACATCTTGAAAGAGTCATTTAATCATTCATTCATAAATAACATGTGATTTTGTTTAGTTGTCTAATGATTTTTTTCTTCAGAATCAAGAGGGAACCACAACTTCCACTGGAAAAAACAACAACAAACAGCTCTTAAAGAGTCAAGTTCTTATGTAGCCTGTTGATTTTTTTGATATCATTATTCAGTCACATTGGAATCAAAACGGGGAATCGAAAAGAACTGGAATCGATAAGCAGAATTGGAATTGGAATCAGAATCTGAATCGATAAAATTCAAAACAATACCCAACCCTATTCACTGGTGACCTGTGGAATAATAGCTTCATTAACTTTGCACAGAAAATGGTGGACATTACCTACAGCACTTCAGAACAGACCAATGCCTTATGCTTGAATGTCTTTTTAGTGTTAATATTCAAGTGTCACCACAAATTTGCATTTGACCCAGCAGCAAAGTGAGTAGATCAGAACAGTGCAGGGTTATTATAGGGCTAGTCACAGCTCTAACACAATCTCAGTCAATACAAAGCTGGATCAGTACTTGCACTAGGAAGTGAAGCATAAGCTTGAAAACTGTGCTCATGTCTTGTAGAATTGCTCCAAGGAAAATACGGCAGAAAATACATGAATAATATGTGCCTGTTTCACTGCACAAGATCTGAAGCACACTTCTGTTTTGTTGTGGAAAATCATTTTTTCTTTCCTATTCCTATGTGCCATATTAATATTATTTATTTATTTCATATGCATGCTGTGAATAATATTACCTAAGCAACAGAGTACCACAGACCAGCATTCTGATTTATTGTCTGTTTTCTTTATGCTTTTTATCTCTCCTTTTTTTTATCTGATTGCCAGAAGCATACAGCTGAAGTTAGAGCTTCTGTCTGCTGCTCTAAATGCGCATTTTATCAGCTTCATTGTAACCGTTGTGACTAAAGAGCATGGCAGTGTAAGCATCATGGACATTTCACTCAATTTAGTGTAGTCACTGTTTGATGAGCATAAACTGCATGGCGCAGAATGCACTTCATAAAGCCACTCTATTCAAATTTGCCCCTTGTATTTTTTCACATAAAACAAACAGCTTGCAGCAAAAATCCATGTGGACTTAATATGAATCAGGACCTTCATGTATGCACAAAGGAATCTCTTTGGACCTTGGAAGAAATATTTATTATATATATACTTTTTTGTGTGTGTGTGGGGGGGGGGGGTTAACTCTCCCCATATATATATATATATATATATATATATGTACACACACACGCACACTATATATATACTGTACACACAAGTATATACTGTAGAACTCCATTAATAATCTGTAATTCAGGGATCAGCACCAGAGTTTGCATAGCACTATTTTTGTGGCCTAAAGCAAGACACTGATTTAAATATCTGTTAAATAGCAAATAGTCCTGACTGTTGTCTTCTTCTGTATATGGTAGATATACAGACATACAGACAGACAGACTAGATAGATAGATAGATAGATAGATAGATAGATAGATAGATAGATAGATAGATAGATAGATAGATAGATAGATAGATAGATAGATACATAGATAGATAGATAGATAGATAGATAGATAGATAGATTTGATCTAGAATGCAATAAAGAAAATAAAGAATGCAAAAAAATAATCAGTTGTAAAAGGCTTTTATTCACCTCCTGTATGTGCTTTAAGTCTTCATAGCCGGAGACCACATTTTAATCTTTGTTTTGTGTAAATTACAGTTCAGATTCATGTGAAATATCCACTCCTGTACATCCTTTGCAATATCATCAGACAATCTCTTGTCAGTGGAAGACTGTAAAGCCACACAATGCATGATATCACAACAAATGGTGGTAATAAGTGATGTTGTCAGAAGAAGACGCTGTGCTGCTTCAATGGATTACATGACTCGCCAGAATGAAAAACTGAATTTTACATTTGGCTTGACTACACCGTCACTTGCTGGAAAACGTAGTTAGCTACAGGAAAAGCTACACTGTTTTAAAAGTGGTATCGCTACTGTAAAGCTATTGAAAAATGAAGTTAAGCTAATAGCATCTCTACTTGTAGATAGCTAATCCCCAACACAATTTTTTCCCTTATAGGACACTCAAAATTTAATGTCATGTTTACTACTAAGCTGATGGTTTAAATCGGGTGTGTAAGATTACACCCAAAATATGCAGCAGTAGGGGTCCTAGAGGACAGGTTTAAAAAAAACAAAAACAATTCACATTTGTTTTTTCATATTTAGACTGAAGACTTTACAAATATTGGCTACAACGTTGTCTGGCATCTGTTTGTACACAATATTTCTCTTGAGCCAGCATCCAGCCTCATCTGCTTCTTGCTCCAGATCCAAATTCATGTGGTGTCACCCAGCAGACAGACCTTTTCAATCTCTGAGTTGTTCTATTCAGTACTCTAGTCAACACATCTCGTGTTTCCGACCCTCCTGCCCATCTGGGCCTCGCACAATCTGCACCCAACAGAGAAGATTGATGCCGACATGTGTCCTGCCAGAGAAGCCATTCTCATCTGTCTTCAGGAAATGCATGTATTTGTGCAGCTACAATGAAATCAAATGGCATCCTTAATGTAATTAGAATGCAAGTTAGCATGAGATGAAGATCATGGTGAGATTTGAGCAAACTCTAATTCAAAAGAACATAATGACAGGAATTTGTCCCAAATACAGAGTGTTTTGTGACTTTATGTTGTTGAGAATTAACAAGGTCAATTAAAGGTAGTCATCACTTTCACCACACAACAGCCCCCTATTACAGGTCTGAAGAGTGCTCAATCCTCCATCCATCCTGGGCATTCATGGTATACAAAGCCAGCTAACAAGTCAAATTAGTCAGCTATGCAAATCAATTTAATTGAAATCTGTGCTGGGAGTGGACATTTAAGTGTTTTTTTTAATTATATAGATAAACCTGATTTATCCTTGCGTTTGTGACCAATTACATTAGTAAAATCTGACCTGTGGTTTTCATCACCCCAGTTAACCAGAAATTCTGGAAAATACACAGATGATGTGTCCTGGGATCATTTCTTTGTGTATTATTTACATTGCCAGTGATTTTCAGGAATCTGTTTGTGTGTTCACACACATCCCATAAAGATCCCATAAAGACACGTGACATTATGATGCAAACAATCTTAGTTTCAGTGTGGATAGTGAGGAGCTAACTGATCTCTGCTTTTTTACATTGCACATATTTTTCACCGCAAATGTTTATCTGCCTTCAATAACACCCGGTAAAAGAGCTGCACTATAATGTGTGTCATCACTATGACACGCCCTTTACGTCACTGGTTCTAGCTTTTGTTCACTTAGCTTGTTCCGGGACTAAACCTTGCAATGTTACTATGTCCCCAACACATCCTGGGATTGATTCTGGGATCGATCCCAGGATGTGTTTGCATTCACACAGAAGGCATCCCGGCAACGTGCAGTGTGAAAGGAGCTTAAATGTGCACTTCAAAAAAGTGGCTACACAATTCATTTTTTATGAATGGGTGCAATCCAACATAATCTAACATATGGCAACTGAGGATATTGAAACACAGGTGCCAAAAAAGTAGAAAAGTTCAAAGTATATGTAAATGGCTTTACTCTGCAAAGTAACAACTACTGACTTGAGACTATTAATCATTAAAAAAGTCAGCAGCAGATGAGGGGACATCATGAAAAGAGCAATAAGAGCAGGTTCTGAACCTCAGACTGCTTGCATCAAAAAAACTACAATAATACATTTGGACTAAAGAAGATTTTAGTGTTCCCCAATCTCCAAAATCCCAATGACACCACTAAATCACCCCTACGCTTTCAGAAAAAGAAGGTACAAAACTGTGGGACAGTATCCTTTCAAATGGTACTAATATATATTTTTAAAGTGTTATTAGCTTTAATGGACTAATACGTACCATTAATTGATAAATAAGGTGCAAAAATGTACCTTTTTGCTTTTGTACCTTAAGTGTACCACCCCAGTGATAGCATTGTACCTTTTTATTTGAGAGTGTAAGTTACAATAGTTGAGTTAGAGAAATCAAGTCTAAACGCTTGACTGTGGTCAATCATGTGTGATTGGACATGCTTTACTACACTATAATACAGGCGTAGACAACATCAGTTCTGGAGTGCCGATGTCCTGCAGAGTTTAGCTCTAACCCTGAAAAAAAAAAAAACCTCTCTTGTCTGTAGACTTAGTAATCATGAAGACTGTGATTAGCTTGTACAGATGTGTTTGATTAGGGTTAGAGCTAAACTCTGCAGGACAGCAACACTCCAGGGCTGACGTTGCCTACCCCTGCTATAGTAGAAAGACTAATGAGGGTGATTACTTACCTCATTTCAAAGTCACCTCATGTGACCTCATCAATAATTCAGGATGAGATTTTTTCTTTTTATCCACAGCAGTGATAGATTTCTTGTAGATGCAGTATAAATGTGGAGTGTAACTGAAACTAACTTAACTGCTTTTCAGGTGTTTCTCAGTTGTATTGGTACTATAGGCTTTTCAGCAAACTGCAAACAGTGAAAACATTATAAAACATGCATAAAACATTAAAAACTGTTTAGCAAATAAATGCTGTAATTAATATGTTTAAAACAAAATGTGAACATTAGCAAATTGGTGGCAAGTTCATGTGATTGTATACTATTTACTGTTTATTGGATGCATTTATGTACAATCTGCTCATGCCTCTCTGAGGATTTAGTAGTGAGTTTATATGGTTGCAGCTTGTTGCTTAAATTTGTAAGTACAAATTGTGTCCTCCAACATATTACACATAAAATCTATTTTAAAATCTATTTATTTATTTGGAGGGTTATTAGAGGGTTTATTTATTTATTTATTTTAATAATATTGTTTAAACTGTGTGCACTGTATGAAATCATTATAATACTAATAATTTAAAGAAAAATGCAAAAGTATATTTGTTCTTAAATAATGGCTTTAAACCTTGTTTTACAGGTCCTCGGGCAACAACTCACCCTAACCTCCAGTAAATGTATCTGTTCATTTTATTTTTTTTTCTGTCACACTACACGTAACTAAATCGTTTTAATTAGCATTCTTCTGGCTGATACATCAGAGCATGGTATTAGCAAGCTCATGGGTTTGATTCCCAGGGAATGCATGAAAAAAAATTATACCTTAAATCTAACCTAAGTTACCTTGGATGAAAGCATCAGCCAAATGCATAGAATTAAATTATACAGTAAGTTGTGATTTTAAGGAAGCTTCCCAACACAGGTAGATTGTAAGGAAATCTTAATTTCAGATCACATAGAAAGTAGGACTCACACTGCTCCAACATTTTGAGGTTTGTGTGTTAAATGTTTTGTTGTTTGCTGAGAATACCAGCTGAGAATAAAATATTGAATCTGGCATCTACTTGTTACATCTATTTTTAGCAGTTGAACAAGCAACTGTGTGTAAATTTGCCAAGTGAATGCGAAAGAGATAATTTATTCCTATAATAATATTAATTCTTTCCCTCCTTTTCTTAATACCATTTCCCGTACCTCAGACAGTCAGTCTTTAGTGGTCTTTAGAGATTTCAGAGCTCTGGCTAATTCTCCATGCCATCTGCTTGGGTTTTCATAAAGCCATTGTAATTTCAGTAGTTCCTAAACTTCGTCTTCAGAGCTCTTCTGAAGCTTACAGAAGGTCTCTGTAGTTTTACTTTGCTGAATTTAGAAGATTAGCCCTCCAGGGCTATAATGACATTCAGAGGAGGCAGGTGGCTCATACTGGCAAATTATCAATTAATTTACAGCTGACATACACCTGCACTAACACATCCAAACTCTTTAAATAGGAACAGAAAAGGGACAGAATTAGGACTAGGAGTATTTCAAAGGCTGGAAAAAACAACAACCTTGGAACTAGTAGGAATAACATATTACAAAATGTACTCACGTACATTTTTTAAAAAGAGCACTTTGCAATTATGAGGAATTCAAAGATTTACTTTAAAGTACATTTTAATTAATTTTGTTTTAATCATATTTTTTCATACTTTTAAAGTGTTGACACTGTTGACTAACATGCTACAGCACATGTACTTGATTATAAATTTTACTAAGTGTGTTTTCTGAAATTGTATTTAAAGTTGATGTATTTTGTATTAAATGTTCTAAGTTGCAAGTTCATCATTACAAATGTGTAATTACAAATCTATTTAAATACATGATATAGTTTTAAAATGACATTATGTTCATTCAGCAGGGCACTTTAACCATATAACAAAAACAATAAGAATAATAAGGAAATTACATATAAAGATGCACTTAAGTCCTAGTTAATTGAGAAAAAAGCACTCTTAACTTCAACTAATTGTATTTAATATAAATTCTAACTATAATATGTTTTCATTTAATTCAAAATTACATGCAATTAAGTGTCTGGAAACATTCAATTTAGTTTTCTAATTACAAAAATTATTATTTAGTACATTATTTAATCAGAACATTATTTTTATCAGTAATCAGAACTAGCCAGCCCATCATACAATATTTGAACATTTAAATTACAGTATGGAAATTGTCATGGGAAGGGGAAATTGTACTATATTGCAGTAAAAATAAATGTTGTAATAAAACAATGAGCAAATATTTTTGTAGCTCATAAATAGAATAAATAATTATGTGTTAAAATAGAATTGAATTTCTTTAAATAGCTTTAAAGCAGTTGCTTTTTTATGTTGGTATGATAACTGTACTGTACAACCATGAGTGGTTTGGGTTGCTCTTTTTTTTTTTTTTACAGATCATGCACTTACATGTACGTACTGGCAATATAAGGTAACTAAAAGGGTTAATGTTAGGATTAGGGGTAGGTTCAGGGTTAGTACCTAGTTATTTTAATAAGTACATAGCATGTACATGTGTAACAGGACTGTAAAATAAAGTGCTACAGTGGTTTCTTCTAGATTGATAGCATGCTGCCCTTTTAAACAGGTTTCCTAAAACTGGTTGCATATGGCAAGGTATAGCATATGTACCTCAGATTGTTAATCAACAACTGTTTAAGTGTTCAGAAGATGTTTTATTCTGTGACTAAAAATGACAACCCTGCTGGGTAATTAGAGGCCATGAGAAAATCTTGAAAAAAGAGATCCATTTCAAATAAAATTGCTCTGAGAGAACTGCTGAAAAACAAACACATCCCACATACTCACCTTCACTGTCCAGGCCTCTCATTTTGCCATTTAAATTACAAAATTGAAGTCATTTGTTTAAATACCGAGTCATTCTAACAGGCTTCTCACCCACTGAATGTCACAGATTTGCACATCATTTTTCAAGGTTAGTCATAATGTTTGAGAGAACAAACTAAACTATATAAAGCTGTATTAGTTGAAACTACAATACAGATGTAAACACTTGAAATGTTGCCACAGATCTGTCAAGAAAGATCTCATTAAACACATTTGCATTCATTTTTATTAAAGCCCTAAGTACTTAACTGGTCATTAAAACGTTAAAGGGATACTTTTTTGCGTCTTCTAAATTTTTGAGGTATCAGTCATGGCCATGCAGTCATTTGTGCTTTGTGCAATGAACCCACACAGGAACTCAGTAAAAAAGCCGGTTTAAATGGTCAGAGCGAGTCATATTGCTCACACAGAACCTTGGTCTCTGTTATATAAAGTCAGCAATAAAGATATTCACTGAAAGTCTCCATTGATATTCTGTTGGATTCACTAACACTCTCAGATTCATTATATCCTGAGAAGTTTATAAAGGCCAAACTATCTTAACAAAGCCAAATACTGGAAGCAGTAATGTGTGTGCTGTTAATAATTCAAGACCTTGAAAATTACAGTGAAGCTTTCCAAAAAGAAAAAAAAGAAAGTGTTGCAAGGAAAAAAGCATTTAACAAGAAAATGTTACTGCACAAATAAGGAAACTTTCACAAATTTTCATGTTATGATTTAGTACATTTAGTTCAGAATAATGGTTTAGGTCAGACTGCAACTCTAGATGTAAATCAAATATGCAATTAAGGCACAGCAGGGTCAAGATGCACAGTAGACAAAAAAAAAAAAAAAAAGGCCCCATCCAGACATGCAGTGATTTATAGTGACAAAGTGACCTCATCACAAAATATCTGGTGACTAGAACTGGGTGCATTCGGCAACTTGAGAAGACACTGATCTCAAAGAAAAAAAATATAAAAGGAAAATTGATCCTTGCAGTTAGCATATTTCCAATTTTATATGACTTGTCTCTGACCATATATTGAATTTTCAACATCATTTACTAAAGGTGTTTTTTTTTTTTTTTTCTTTTTTTTTTTTAAGGGAAGTGGCATTTAAAAAGAAAAATGGATGTCTACATTTTATGCTGAAAAAACGTCCATTCTAGCTTATGTTTACATAGAAAAACAATGGAAACAGGATAAAGAGAAATGCAAATTGCAGTGCAATTCCTTGTAGTCCATGTCAAGTCTGAATCCTATAATTTCCTGGTCTCAATAGACATTTTTCATATTCATTCAAGACTGAATTACTGTATGTCCATATTTTATCCATTGCAAAGCTAAAAAAACAACAGTGTATTTTCTCTTGGTTTACATCATGACCACAGCAAAACCACACAGTAGTCTCCATTTTATCACAACCCATCATGATCTCATCATCAGCACAAACCTTTCCATCAAGCTGAAGCAACCAACTGGCACAAACATCGCTAATGCTCATCGTTGCCACCCATCACTAAATAATTCCTTCTACTCAGCTTGTCCTTGAGGCTGCTGGATGATGATGATGAGACAGGTGTTCTGGATGATTCAGAGAACATGCCTCTCTGCTCCCCATTATTTTCTTACAATTGACAGTATCTCGGAAAACCTGCCATATACAGTACCCTATTTTTACAGACTCAATATTATATATAGTCAGTTTTGGTTATTTGTCAATTGACAGACACTTTTAAATCAAAACATATTAAACATATACTTATGGCAGAGACAGTCATAAGGTTAAGGAGGGATTAAGCACTTTGCTCAAGGGCACAGTGATGGTTTTATATTGATTACCACTTCCAAAGTCTAAACATACAACAGTTGGTTTAACAGCCGAAATCTTCAGCCATTACATGACAAACAAGTGTATCCCCATCAACTGGAAAGGATAAAAATTGCCCAAATGACCATAGCACAATGGCAACAGTGTTAGAATGTCAAATCTAAATGTTTAGCAACAGACAACCAATCAGAAACAGAATGTGTGAGTCATATCATGAGTATTCTACCATTACAGAAACTCTGCTGGTTGTAAAACAGTCAAGGAGAATTTATGTATCAATGGTTTTGAGAGAAAAAGTGAGACAAGTCATTATTTAAGGTAAGGCAGTGCAGGCAAAACCATTGTTCTATTTTTGTATTTTTAACCTCCCCAATGGTACACTACAATGTAAAAAAAAAAAAAACTCTAATATTTACAGTAAAATACCAGCAGCTGTGGTTGCCAGAACTTTACCGTAAAAAAATATGGTAGCCACATTTAAGGTTTTACAGACTTTACTTAAATTCACAGTAAATACCAGTTACCTGATATAATGTTAAAATACCAACCTATTGAAGTACTAATATCTGTGATATGCTGATAACTATCAAAAACAGGTGGTGATGAGAAAGTCACATGATGGATCAAAGCTTATCAAAAAAAGCTTTTCCACAAGCTGAGAAAGTAAAAACAATTATAAGGTGCTCAGTGTCATTCACACAAACTCTAAACACCATCATGGTAACACACAATACTGAAATAATGCAATAAACATTAAAAGGATAGTTCACCCAAAAATGAAAGTTTGATGTTAATCTACTTACCCCCAGGGCATCCAAGATGTAGGTGATGTTATTTCTTCAGTAGAACACAAAGAAAGGTTGCAAACCATTGCAGTCTGTCAGTCTTATAATGGAGGTGAATGGGAATCATGGCTAAAACATACAATAAAAAAAAAAAACAATAAAAAAAAATCAAGCAAAACCAAAGTAAACCCTACAGCTTGTGAAGATACATTGAAGTGTTAAGATACAAAACGATCGGTCTGTGCAAGAAACTGAACAGTATTTATATTGTTTTTTACCTCTGATGCAATGCCTGAATTGTAGGAGCACGTCCTCGACTCCTGCTTGCTTTATGGTGGATCACGGACTTATAAGTGACTGACAGACTGCAGTGTTTTGAGTTCAAAATCTTTGTTTGTGTCCTACTAAAGAAACAAAGTCGCCTACATCTTGGATGCCCTGGGGGTAATCAGATAAACCTAACATTTTGGGTGAACTATTCCTTTAATTAAACAACACAATTCACGATTCCCCCGAGGAGGCGGTGGCGGTGGCATCTGCTCACAGTTCCCCCAAGGCGGCAGGAGCGTCCGCTCACAGTTCCCCTGAGGCGGCAGCGGCATCCGCTCTCAGATCCCCCAGGGGAACGGCGGCGTCCGCTGACAATTTCCCCCGAGTTGGCGGCGGCATCCACTTTCAGATCCCACGAGTTGGCGACGATGTCCGCTCTCAGTTCACCCGAGGTGGCGGCGGTGGTGGTGTCCGCTCACAGTTCCCCCGAGGTTACCTCATCATTGTTTTAGTTGCTACACCTGTGTTTCTCCCTTGCTCCCAGACTCATTTACCTTCACTTTGCACACCTGTCTCTCAATCACACACACAGCTGTTGCTCATTTTCATGGACTATATATACCACTCTGTCTGAATGTATTAATTGTTATATGTTAATGTTAATCGTGTTTGCATTTCGGTTGCTTCTGATCTTGTCCTTGTTATCTGTTCTGTTTTGTTTTTGCCTTGTTTGTTTATTATTTCATTTATATTAAAGTAATTTTTACCTGCATTTGGACCCAGACCCTATTTCTTCCTCGGCACCCTTCGCCGTGCCGTGACATTGTTATTTACAAACAAACAAACATCTAAAAATCCCACCATAAAAACCTTTTTCTCTAATTTGTCAACAAAATTAAACCATAATTTTGAACCTGTTTATGTAATGTTCAGCTTTCTGTTCTGGAAAGTTATTCAAATTAGTGCATATTTAATTACATAATATACAATTTACAAATTTAACATTTCAGGAAACTTGTAATGCAAAACAATTGTCTTAGTGTGCTGTGATTAAGCAAAAGGGGGAAGTATGGTTCACTATCTGTCAGTCACTACGAGTTATTTAATCTCTGAGATTAAGAGAAAACGCCAATGAAAATTGGCTAGTGAATTTAACATACCTGAGCCAATGCCCATGCCCACGGGTATAAATAGGCGACTGGTGCATCCACGCATTCAGATTTTTGCTTCAGGAGACAAGTGGCTGAATGAAAGCTGTTATACTCCACAAAGCCATTCATCTGCTGTGTGTCGAGAAGCTGTTCTGGTTGGTGGTACGGCGTGAACAGTGGTATCCCTTTCAGCAATTCCCCTGGGCACATCAACTAAAAGAGCAGATTTCTTAATAGAGCCAATCACGGACGATTTGTGTCTTTTAAAGATGACGTTTCGCACGTGTCCTTCTGGATGTGGCCATTTCCAATCCTCTGACAACAATGCTGCGATCACATCTTCCTTTCTCACTACCCATTCCAGTTTTTCTGTCATGAGCAGAGGACCACTGGCTAGTGCTCTGGGAGATTTGAAGGTGACAGTGATAGCTTCTCCATCGGGCCAGATGTCGATTCCAGCATTGGGGGATGGGCTATTGACCTCTGTGGATGAAGATTCGGCGGGGCTGCCCCCCTCAGGTGTAGTTGCCAGTGCCGAATCGGACCCAGAGTTGACAGCCATGCTTGCCCAGGCAGCTGTGATCATCAGGATGGAGGTGAATGTTTGGTTCTCAGGTGGAGAGCGTGGCTCACAACCACATTTTGCTCTGGTTCCTTTTTTCCCGGATGTGCATAGGGAATTGATGTAGTCATTTTACAGCCAGAATGCCGCTAATCTGGCCAGTTCCTCTGAGAACAGGGGGAGTTTTGCTGTGATGACTCAGAACGCAATGCTTTTTGGGCCATTCAACACAACTGCCCATCGCTTCACCACTGCGGTTATGTCGATTGTCCCTTTGGTGCCACTTGTACGGCGTTTGGGGGCGTGGTTTCAATGCCCAACCCGTCACGCCTGCTCATTCAGACGGTTCAACTCAGTTACGCGATTCAGTTCGCCCGATGACCTCGCAAGTTCAATGGCATTCTCGGGACTTCGGTGGCAGTCTCTGTTTTGCGCAAGGAAATTGCTGTTATGCTGGCGAAGGATGCAATCAAGCCGGTCCCTCCAGCCGAGATGAGGAGCGGGTTTTACAACCCTTACTTCATCGTACCCAAGAAAAGCGGTTGCCTTCGACCTATCCTGGATCTGCGAGTCTTGAATCTGGCCCTGCACAAGCTCCCGTTCAAGATATAAATGCAGAAATTTATTATCAAATGTGTCCAAACCCAGGAATTGGTTTGCAGCGATCGACTTGAAGAACGCAGTCTTGATCCTCCCTGTTCCACAGACTGTTTCTGAGATTTGTTTTTGAGGGTCAGGCATGGCAGTACAAAGTCCTCCCCCTTGGGCTCTCCCTGTCCCCTCCATGTCTTCACGAAGGTCGCAGTGGGTGCCCTTGCCCCACTCTAGGAAGTGGGCATCAGGATCCTCAACTATCTCGTAACTGGCTTACTGTGCCCCAATCCCGAGAGGGTTTGTGCCATCACAGGAAACTGGTGCTTCAGCACCTCAGTCAGTTGGGGGTTCAGGTCAACCGAGAAAAGAGCAAGCTCTCCCCTGTGCAGAGAATCTCTTATCTCAGTATGGAGTTAGACTCAGTGAGTACAACGTCACGTCTCACCAGCAAACATGCCCAGTCAGTGCTGAAATGCTTGAGTTCCTTCAGAGGCAGGACAATAGTAACACTGAAACACTTTCAGAGGCTCCTGGAGCATATGGCATCCACAGCCGCAGTATGCTGCTTGGATTGCTTCATTTGAGGCCAGTTCAGCACTGGTTGCACTCCCAAGTCCCAAGATGGGCATGGCGCTGCGGTACAAATCATGTCACCATCACACCAGCAGGCAGCTTCAGGGTCCTGGACAGGACCTCAACTGCTTTGGCACATCAACTGTCTGGAGTTGCTGGCAGTGCATCTGGCTTTATGACAGTTTCAGCTGCTGTTGCTAGACAAGCACATGTTGGTCCGCACGGACAACACTGCAGCTGTTTCGTACATCAACTGACAGAGCAGTCTACGTTCATGTCGCATGTCTCAACTTCACCGCCATGTCCTCCTCTAGAGTTAATCTGGCTCAAGTCACTGCACGCTGTCCACGTCTGAAGGGGAGCTCAATCTTGCAGCCAATGCGCTCTCACGACAGCTCACTGTCCCCAGGGAATGGCGACTCCATCCCCAGATGTTCCAGCTGATCAGTTCGGGGAAGCCCAGGTAGTCCTTTTTTTTCCAATGAGCCCTCCCATTGCCAGCTGTACTACTACCTTTCCCAGGCCCCCTTGGGCATGGATGCACTGGCACACAGCTGGATTCATACACTGTGCAAGGTCAGGAAGGACAAGGAACAGATACTGTTGGTTGCATCTTAATGGCCCACCCGGACCTGGTTTTCGGAACTCATGCTCCTCGTTACAGCCCCTCCCTGGCGCATTCCCCTAAGGAGGGACCTTCTCTCTCAGGGGATGGGCACCATATGGCACCCACGTCCAGATCTTTGGAACCTCCGCGTGTGGCTTCTGGATGGGACGCGGCAGACCTAAGTGATCTGCCACCGGTGGTTGTAGACACTATCACTCAGGCTAGAGCCCCTTTCACGAGGCAGGCCCATGCTCTGAAGTGGAGTCTGTTCACGAATTGGTGTTCTTTTCACTGAGAAGACCACCGAAGATGCTCGGACAGAGTCGTGCTTTCTTTCCTGCAAGAGAGGTTGGAGCGTAGGCTGTCACCCTCCACCTTGAAAGTGTATGTGGCTGCCATTGCACCCCATCATGATGCAGTGGACGGCATGACTTGATCATTAGGTTCCTGAGGGGTGCCAGAAGGTTAAATCCTCCTAGGACACCCCCGATACCTTCCTGGGACCTCTCTATTGTTCTGGCTGGACTTCAGAGGGGTCCCTTTGAGCCATTGGATTCAGTCAAGCTCAAGTTCCTTTCTCTTAAGACAGTGCTCACGATCGCACTCACTTCCATCAAGAGGGGACCTCCAAGCATTTTGAGTAAGTGAAGAGTGCCTTGTGTTCGGGCCAGCCTTCTCATACGTTGTCCTGAGACCCCGGCCTGGATATGTGCCCAAGGTTCTGACCACTCCCTTCTGAGACCAGGTAGTGACCCTGCAAGCACTGCCCCTGGAGTAGGCAGATCCAGCCAGTTTCTTCCCGTATTTTGGGCAACAGGTAATTGGCGGGAAGGGCTGGCTCATGCCACACTTGCTGTGTCATTCCCCCTAACACTGGGATGCGATTGCCTTTCTTTTCCCAGTAGAGTTCCTGGTTGGTATACCCTGGTTGAGCTCTCTCAAGCACCCTCAGCAGGCAGACTTAATGAAGCAGTCTGTCGCCAGGCCCAGTACTGGTGTTAGCATGCCCAGAGTTCCGGTCAGCCCCAGTACTGGGCTAGGTGTTCATTTGGCTTGATTCCCTACGGATAATCATATATGTGTATTATTTCACAGTAAGGTTTCCCTTTTGGTAAACCTTTGTCTTCCCTTGACAGACCCTTGACAGTCTCTTCTGGCAGCTGTTAAATTCTTACTCTAAGATTGGACTTGCCTCAGAGAACCATTCCATATGTAGTACTGCCCCCTGGGTCAGTCCATATCAGTATCTTCACATGTCTCCTCCCTACGGGTGGGATGTGGTCTCCGTAGCATCCTTTTCCTAATGTTCGCTTCTACATCGTTTTGCCAAGGTGAAAGAACAAATAGGGAAGATTTGAAGCAATCTTTCACCGAAGGTTGAAATCCCTTCCTCTAAAATTTTGTGGGCGGAACAGCAGCTTGGCCTTCTCCAGTAGCGATGTACTCACCCTTTGGCCCCTTTGGTACCTAGGTCAGTGAATTTGCACTGGAGCTTTGGGAAGGTTACGACCTCAAGCGTAGCTTCCATGGCATGCCACGGCTTGTCGAAAATTGCAGCGCCACAGGGTTGTGACGTGATCAGGTTATGGTGTTTTACATAGGACCCCATATGTAGTTCGACATAACTCGTAGTAACCAAAAGATAGGAAACATCATATTTATGTACGTAACCCTCATTCCCTGATGGAGGGAATGGAGACGTCATGTCCCCATGCCACAAGCTTGAACCATTCGCTGTTGTCGGGACATGTTCTCGGCTCCTCAGCGTAAACCTCAATGAGTGGATGCACCTGTTGCCTATTTATACCTGTGGCACGGGGAGTGGCTCAGGTATGTTAAACCCACTGGCCAATTTTAATTTCCGTTTTCTCTTAAACTCAGAGATGATTGGCCTCCCAAGAGAGACCCCATATGTCGTTCGACATAACGTCTCCGTTCCCTCCATCAAGGAACGGGGGTTACGTATGTAACCGAGACATTGTATCTATTAGTTACAATTTTTACCCAGTTCACCTGTTTTTTTTTTTTTTTTGTTTTGCCCTGAACTGATTCCATGCTGTTTTTATACAATCATGGCTGTTGGACACTGCAAATATGCAAATAAAGGCCTGTTTACACCAAAACAAATATCAAAAACTTTGTTGCGTAAAATATTTAAATATTTTAATTTGAAAGAACGGCTGTTAATATGATTTTCATTGTTGTTGTTTTCCCCAGAGTTACATGCCTAGAGCCAATGCTCTTACATAAACTATGACTTGGTGCTCACGCTTAAACTTCTTTGCTAAACAACAGAAGCTCTGTTTCCTTTCAAAGTTCAAAACTGGAATATTGAATAAAACAGGCAAATAAAGCACCTTTATCCTCTAATGTTCACTTCCTATGGAAACTGGCATTAAGTATCAGTAATAAAATAATAAGAAGTTACTTCAATCACGGAAGCCTATGACATTTCTTTCTACGTAATAAATTATTTGTGCCTCAAAGCGTACAGATGAAATGCAACCACAAACGCTGTCATGTTACCTTACATTCAGTGGTGGATGAGACAGTTCTGGAAGGTAATTATACCAGATCATTTTAATTAAAGACTTATGGTTAGGCATTTCGTGTTGACTTAAACAATATTTGAAATAGTGTACAATGATCTTTTTTTTTTTTTTTTTTTTTTTTTTGCTCATCCAGGAATATATTTGTTAAATGTGCTTCCATTGGACTTTATGTAATAAAATGACAGAGTATAAGGAATTGACTATTGTCTCTGTTTTTTTGTATATATAATTTTTGCAAATACAAAAATTTGAATTCATTCATCTTCGACCGTAGGGAGGGAAACTCCCCGTACAGATCCTTTAGTGTAAATTATATATAAACAAATGACAAAAGAACTGTGTTTAGTTCAACTGCTTTCACAGTGTATGCAGCCAAACAAGCAGCAAAAAGCAATTTAGCTGTAATAATGCTGGAGTGTTTCCCTTTGGTCTCCATCAGCTTTTACTATCCCCTGTGCACTCAGGTATCCACACAAAACAAATTAGGCAGAATCTGTGATGTACATGTAACATTTATCTCAAAGAATTGTTCCCCTATGTTTTGCCATCCTAATGAATAGAATTAGCTAAAAAAAAAAAAAAAAACAGGATGACAGCTGAAATTACACAGTGGTAATGTTTAGGTGACCAGGTCATTTCATCACGATGGCCATATATAAAATCACTCTATTCATAGTTACAAAGGCTAGCAGGATAATCATGGTAATATTACCAATGCTATGGGCTTAAATTCACACAATGAGGATTTTATAGCAGTAAATACATATACATATATATAGGCTATATATTTTTCTAATATTTTTTAATGCTATTTGTTTTTAAGTAATATTTTGATATCTTAAGCAATTAATTTTTCACATGCATTCAATTGTGCCTGAAACTGACATTGTGTAGTTGTTTCTTATTTGCTTCACTTTCAAACCTTCCCATATCTCTGATGTGGAGACATCAATTACATTATCTCCCAATTGTGCTATTCCTTTCCACAGATGTAAACCTCTATCCTCTACCATAGGGATGGGATTTCACAACGCTGATGACCAGGTGTTAATTTATTTCACAATAGCCTGCACAGCACGATTCCCTCGACTCCAACTGGCCCTCAAAACATACTCTTAGTAATTCGTGCCTCTCACATGCTGCTGGGGTGGGGGGCATTATTGATGTTCTTTTTGTTTAAAGCTCAAATCTGTATGCATGATTAAAAATGGATGTGTTTGAAGTCTGTCAGATCAAACCAGATGAGGGCAGTGAAGGTTTTATGGTGTGGTGCCCCAGCAATCTACAAAGCCAGATGCAACATATGGGAAATATGAAGACTATGTCTTGTTTGCCTTGTTCTGGGAGGCCTATGCAAGCTCTCATTCAGGCTAGAAGATGACAAGAATAAAAAGTGGGTTAAAAAGTCGGAAACTATTAAAAATGTCACTTTTTGTATTTAATTATCTAATTATAATGCCAACTGTACAATTCTTTGTTTGAATGTCCAAGTACTCTAAATTTAGACCATGATCAAAACAATCTACATAATCTACTACACGGCTTCTGCCATCTGATTGATACTTTATAATTTTCAGCAAGTAAAACTCCTTTTTATAATTCTAAAAATGTCCAGCCTTATGTTGTGTTTCATGTGTCTTCATGCTCTGGAATGTTTATTGATTATTATAAAGTAAGAGTAAAGTTTATTGGAATATTTCAAGATGAACACTTAAGCAACTGAAGAAACTAAATAATTTGAATCAATATTTAAATAAAAATATAATGTTCATAAATAGAAAAAAATTAACAAGCCATTCAATAATACTTCTCACCTTGTAGTAAGCTCTTTACATCTAAGGGAAGCCACAGACCATTTTCATTACTTTCCCCCAAGTGCCTTGGTTGTTGGAAAGGACTAAATGGGGTTTTTAAGTGCTTCATGACATTGTGCAAAACAGCTTGATCTGGAGGCTATCTTTTTTATTGCAGTAAAAACATCAAAGCAGCATATGCCACAATCTAACTCGAGTGCTATAACCATTTTATCCTCATTTTCTGTTTGAATGTGCTGTGGAGTGCATCATTGTGTGTGTGGTACATGAAGGAAGCACACAGTTAAACAATGCTCTTGAATGACTGTGACCTTCAGATCTAATTTTCACACAGATTGAAAATTACAAAATATGTTAACATGTTATACCTCTTAATGAATGCTCATATTTAGAATGTGTAAATCAGTTTACAATGGGTGCTTTATTGGTACCAACTGGCAGTGATTGTATCATATGGCAATACTATTTGATACACAGAATTATACATACACAGGGTTTCTATATAAATATGGCGTAAATACCAAGACGTATCCACAGAATCTGGGTAATGCATTCGCCATCAACTGGAAGACTGATTACATTTATAATAAATAAATGATCCCATTACACCAGTAATTGGCATCACTGACTTCAAAATTAAGCTATACTATATGATTTCTAGGATTATTACTAAAACACACACGCACACACACTTTTAACATATCCAAACATACTGCATAAGGAACACATTTTTCTGCCATCAAAGCAATTAAAGCTCTCAACAATAATTCACCCAAAAATGTAATCTTGCTAAACATTTAATCACCCTTAGAAAAAGCTGAATTGTAAGAAAATCCATGATTAAGATGTTGTTCACTTCAAACTATTGCTTCTGGCTAAAATACTAGTCCTCTGTCCAAAATATTGCTTTCTCTGGAATGCCATAGCTATTACTGATTGAATGTCCCAAAATCTACCTTAGACAAAATGAGTAGCTACCTGTGGACCAATTAAATATTTGTTTTCAATAATTAAGATAAAAAAAAAAAACTATATTGATTTCTAAAGCCACTTTTTATTTGTCTGTTCAATGATTTTGTCTGTCACAGTAATTTCTTTGAATTATTTGGGGGCTTTTCTAAGAAAATATTAACAGAATGAGATTTTTAAGAATGGATTGGCGGTCCTAAAGTTGTTCTGCTTATTTAGCATCTATAATATTTTATTAATTTCAAAACTGTATTTTTTTATGCAAGCTTTTGGCTAATTGATTGTCTCTTCCATCATCTAATACTGATCAGACATAAATTAATTTCTCATTCATTATTTGGCATTGTCATCACTGGTGACATGATTTCTTTGCTTTGGCAAGACCCACATAAACAGATGCACAAACACACTTGGCCAGGAGAGAATCATTATAAGGTCTCATAAGCATTTATTATGTCTCTTGCATGGGAACAACAGCCCCTGTATCAGTGGCTAATGAGATTGAAAAGAATAAAGCACATGTTTTGCACGGGTCACTCAAATGGGTCCTCTGCTGATTACATTTGCTTCCATGTGCTTGTTATATTTATTAGACCAGTGAAAAAGAAAAAGCATCCCATGCAAGCCTGTAGAGATTTAATCCAAAGTATAAATAAAGCGGAGACTGCTGTGGGTCTTTAAGGCATTACCATTTCAATCACACCTAATTTTAGTTTTCATTTTCTTTGTAATGTTTTGGCTGTACTGCACATCTACCTGTGTATTGGCAAGACAAAGACTGATGCACTTCGCCATCCACATTAAATAGATTAGCACATTCAGGTTGACACAGAAGGGGTTTAGTATCATGCTGTTCCTGTGAACAGATCTGAGATCTTCCAGTATGTTTGTGGTAATATATGCAGTTTTTCCATTATTGGTTATTGTGCCATAAGTGGGGGACAAGATTTCCCCAAACACATGGAAACACATCCTTTTGTTGCACACAACTGAATTTCATCTAATGCATTGTTTTTCACTGAATTCACAATGAAGTTAGTAGTTATGCTTGTGTGATTCAAAATATCATCATCTCACTATAATATGAACATTAAAAAATTTACATTCTGTCTTCATCTACACATGTTTATATCATTCCAAAACATGTTACTTTCTTCCTGTATTGTACAAAAGTAGTATCCTGAAGTGGATAAAAGATTTTTGGTAACACTTTACATATATATTTCATAATGCATTATTATGGTATTCATAATGTACGTTGTAATGCATATCTTTTCATAAATAATTGTAACCAAAGATAAAAGCATTATATGTAAAGGCTTTAAATAAAGTTTTACTGATATTTTTGTTTTAAACCACATTGATTGCATTCACTGCATTAAAATATGATCTATTCTGTGATCACATTTAAAATAAAATAAAATAAAACAATACAATATTTATAATTAAAAAAATATGTATAAATATAAAATATTTCCAAAAATCAGTTTAAAAAGCAAAACCTTTTCACTTTTTTATCTAGATGTCAGCCATCCTGTTGCTCGGTGGCTTAAAGACATGATTAACCAAAGGTCACTAATCTGGAACCGCATAATAATGAGGATTTCACACCTTACACTACACTGTTTCTGTTTTTATTTACTCCTAATGGTTAGAGTCTGTGTTTTTCTGACATTGCGCAACAGAAAACCACAAGCAAGCTAATTCACAATCACCAGAGTACTGATTACGAATACCTGATGTCACTTATCTGAGCACTATATCCATTCACTCACCTCAGTATCTCACTGACTGGTCTCAAGGTTTCATACCTCACCACATGCCTCTCTACACCACGCTACATTTCTGTGGCTCTGTGTCTCCAGCCATCTTGCTGGAACTTTCTAAAGAGGATTAAGATAAGGACTGCTTCTTTTCAGTTTCAAGAGCCTAAAGTTATGTATCAGTTCTAAAACTTACCGTTTGAAGTACTCCTTCATTTTGTGTTCATAAAGAAGCTCTAAATCATTCTTCTTGTGTATGCCTCTCTATCCAGCCATGACAGAAGACCAGTCCCGAAAACAGAAGTAAATTAACAGACTGAACCTTGCTATGGAGGCGCAGAGCCCACTCACCCACAGATCCCTTTACTTGTACGAACTGGTACAAGCACTCCTCGAATCCCTTCAGCCTCCTCCCGTCAGGCCATCGGCCTCTGCACGTCCCATGGCCAAACCCGCAACCTACTCTGGTGAGGTGGCCACCTGGAGTTTTTCTACTCCATTGTTCGCTATACTGCGAATTACTGCCCCATCAGTTTGTGAATGATCAAGCAAAAATCACATTCATCATTTCACTACTGTCTGAAAGGGAGCCACAATGGGCAGAGGGTCATTGGAATTTGCGCAGTCACCTAGTGCGCACCTATGATGCCTTAATTGATCATTTCCGCGAGGTGTATGATCCGGGAGTGAATTCTGTTTCTGGACATGTTTGAAAATTGTGTATTCCATCTAACCATCATTCAATTCCTGGGCTACATCATCACACCAGAGGGAGTACAAATGGACCAGCACAATGTTGAAGCAGTGAGGAACTGGCCAAAACCCACAACGGTCAAAGAACTGCAGAGATTCCTGGGATTTACACATTTCTATCGGCGCTTCATTGCCCATTTCAGTCAATGGTCAGCTCCCTTACCTCTCTCCTCCATCATAAGCCAAAGACCCTCTCCTGGATGCCTAAAGCCACAAAGGCATTTTTGCAGCTAAAAACATCTTTCTGCACTGCTCCAGCCCTAACTCATACAGATCCAAACCATCAGTTCATGGTGGAAGTGGATGCTTCCACTCTGGGAGTGGGTGCCATTTTGTCAAAATGGAATGGTTAACCCCCCCATACTCCATCCATGCGCGTATTTCTCCAAAAAGATGTCCCCAGCAGAGCAAAGCTACGACATCAGGAAGTTACTGGCCATCAAGCTCACACTGGAAGAGTGGTGGCACTGGTTGGAAGGAGCTCAACATCCCTTCGAAGTAATAACTGATCATAAGAATCTCCAGTACCATCAAGCATGATGGGCCTAATCCTTTACCCAGTTCCAATTCATGGTAACCTATTGTCATCGGCATAAAAACCTCAAAGCAAATTCTTTATCACAACTTCCTATACCAGATCCCTTTCCTGATAGCATTGAGCCCATTCTCTCACCCACTGTGTTCACATGTCCCATCGTATGGGACGTGAATGAACAGATTCGTGCTGCCACTCTCAAAGAGCCCGCTCTGCTGGGAGGTCCAGAAGGGAAATTGTATGTACTGTAATAGGGAGAAGAATCACATGACAGCAAGGAGTGCAAAAACGGCCACGGAGGGTGGTTTTATTCATAAACTGGTGACAGGAAGAAGGAAGTGCGGGAGTGCTCACTGGCTGGTGTGCTGATAGTGGCAGTGTTCCAAGTGCAGTGTGTCCGTGCGTGGGGTGCTGATCGGTCACAGGCTCTCTGTAGGGGAACAATGAAGAACAGCGTTAGCATCCAGTCTTCTGGAGTATTCATTCACCTGTGTGTCGGTGGCAGCGCTTATGTAGCTGCCGCTTGATTTTCGGTGGCCTTGACTGATCAGCCTGTGACAAGTTTCCCAGGTGTTCCTTGTGTGTTTCCAGCAATACGAGAAACTTGTGACATTCGGATGTCTCGTGTTCCTTTGGGTCTTGCTCCCTGTTTGTGCCATTGATTAGTGTTGCGATCAGTTTCGACTTGTTCCTCTACACTTGGTATAAACTGTTGAGATTCAGAAGATTCATGGGACTCATCGGCTGTATGCTGAGAGGGTCCATGATGACCGAGTGTTCTGCCAGTTTTGGAAGTCCAGCAAGTAACTTTGTTTCAAGAAACACAATCCTTTGTAGAAGTTTGCAGCAGTTCATGAAACAAATATATTCAACAGGAGCCATTTTCTCTCTTTTCTGTTTGAATGTAGGCAGTTGTTTTCCCGTCTCTGGAATGTAAGCTGCTGGCAGTGGGAGGCAAAGTCTTCTTTTTGTAGTATTATCCCAGTCCCAAAGAGTTTTTAGTTTTAGTGTTTGTGCCAAAAATCTGTTGTTTGAGCACTGTGCTGATCTGTTAAAATAAAAATCTTAGAAAAATCTGATAATAGTACAGAAAAAAGAAGCAAAGTGCAGATCAGTAAGCTAGAACATCCAAACGATAGTTCCCGTTTTGTTGGTCCTTTCCCTTTCATGAGACAAATGAATGAGGTTATATATGAGCTCCATCTCCCAGACACCTACCGCATCCCACCCACCTTCCATGTGTCCTTGTTAAAAACTTTCACTAATCCACTTCTCCCTCCTTCTGCAGAGCACAAGATACCTCATTTTCCCAAAGTCGACCCTAACTATAGAGGGGTGGAGGGGTGGCCGACTCCAGTATCTCGTGGATTGGGATGGGCACGGTCCTGAGGAGAGATGTTGGGTGGACAAATATGATATTCTGGATCCGTCACTCCTCTCTGACTTCCACCATTCACACCCAGATCATCAAGCTATTAGGGGGCAGGGTCATCCTCACCGTCAGTCACATGCACCAGGAGTCACCATTCGGGGAGGGGGTACTGCCACATATTCACCAGCCACATCAACCACACCAGACATATGCAACCATTCACAATCACCAGAGTATTGATTTCGAACACTTGATGTCACTTGATGTTTTATTTGATGTTGTGAGTATTTACCTCCCATCAGACGTTGGTGACAGCGTCCCGTCTAGACAACTTTAGCTTTTCCTTTCTACGGTCGGCGAGGCTTGCGCATTCGACGCTGCAAGTATTGAGCTCCCGTTTGATGTCTGCAAGAGTCTCCCAGCTGGACAACTTACTTTTTTCATCCTATGGTCAACAAAAAGGCTTACCCTTCCGATGCTGTGAGTATTGAGCTCCCATCAGATGCCAGCGAGAGCCTCCCGGCCTCACACCCTTACCTTTTCTTCCTACGGTCAGCTAGGCTTATTAGCACATGTGGAGCACACTTAAGATAATCAACACTAGGGTATAAATACAGCTCACTTACCTCTATCCAATGACGGTTTAACAGCATCCCCCCTCCACCCCATCTCCTCCACTTAGAGTTAATTTTACACTTTTATATGGGGGGGGGGGATTGTTAATCTGGGTTTTGGGCCATTCTCGAGCTCAGAGCCCTTCCCCAGACAGCACGCCAAATATGCATTATAATACTTCAGCTAATTATGTGTAAGTGTGAACTCGTGAACCAACTTTTGGTGCTTTAGACAGTGTGGGCAGGTGCCAAATCCTGCTGGAAAATGAAATCAGCATCTTCAAAAAGCTAGTCAGCAGAAGGAAGCATGAAGTGCTCCAAAATTTCTAGGTAAATGGGTGCAGTGACTTTGGTTTTCAAAAAAACACAACGGACCAACACCAGCAGATGACACTGCACCCCAAATCATTACAGACTATGGAAACATAACACTAGACTTCAAGCAACTTGTCCAAACAGTACATTCCTTGTGAAGTTCACTCAAATTCTTGAATCGATTTTGCTTGACAATCCTCATAAGGCTGCAGTTTTCTCAGTTGGTTTTGCATCTTTTTCTTCCACACTTTTTCCTTCCACTCAACTTTCTGTTAACATGTTTGGATACAGCACTCTGTGAACAGCCAGCTTCTCTGGAAATGAATGTTTGTGGCTTACCCTCCTTATGAAGGTTGTCAATGTTTGTCTTCTGGACAACTTTCAGATTAGCAGCCTTTCCCATGATTGTGTAGCCTAGTGAACCAATCTGAGAGACCACCAAAGGTACATTCAAAAAAGTGCTATTTACTCAATTACTGTATAGAGGGAGATTACGGGAATGGATTCTTAAATTATTTTCCGTCCCACTCCCACAAAAAAAAAAAAAAATCTTGACCTGTTCCAATCCCTTAAAAAAAAAACTGGGGGGAAATCCTGTCCCAATCCCAGAAGAATGATTCATATTCCCCCCACTCTCACTGGCCAGAATCTAAGTTAAAAGATTAAAGTCAGTTAAAAGTTTAAAAAAAAATCAGTACAGATCACAGCAAGTTTTCCAAAGCCATGAAAAGAATTAAAGGAGTAAAGGTATAGATATCAAGTACCAAATACATGTTTCAAATAAATGTTACAACATACTGCTGCAGCTGCTGTTCTTTCAAAAAACTAATTTAAAGGGTATACAATAAATGAAATGCCAAAAGTAAATCATTGACACCACATAAAATATAAAAAGGTGTAAAAATGTATCCAGTTTAATATAATAAATGAACATTAATAAAATAAAGTGATTCCAATATTTTTTTCCCGCATCATGCTAAAGTTTATACAGACTATGAGACATTCACACTTTCCATAAAGGACTGATTATGGTTCTTTTGAATTGCAAACATGATACTTGACTCTGAACTGCTGCTAAACATTATTCTTTGTCTATAATATTCTGACCATTGGTGCCCGTCTCACACCTATATTGCCTACATTTCATAATTTCATCATTGTTATGTTTAGGGGATGTGCGCGAGCATCGCAAGTCATGTTTACATTAAAGGGGGGGGGGGGGGTGAAATGCCATTTCATGCATACTGAGTTTTTTACACTGTTAAAGAGTTGGATTCCGATGCTAAACATGGACAAAGTTTCAAAAATTAAGTTGTACGTTTGAAGGAGTATTTTTGTTCCAAAAATAGTCCTTCCGGTTTGTCACAAGTTTCGGAAGGTTTTTTTCAAGGATGGGTCTGTGTGACGTGCGCGCCCGTAGAGCAGAGCAGAGACATTCACTGACCAGAGTGAGAGAGCAAAATGTCACAAAAAATGTGTGTTCTTGGTTGCCAATTTGACAACCCTGCACAGATTACAAAAAAATAAATAAAAATACAGCATTAAGGGTGTACAGCATGTTTGTGTTTGTTGCTTGTTTTACAAACAAGGCCCAGTTTGATGCCGGATTTGCATATCGTTTATTCTCTTAAGGATGATGCAGTTCCAATGAAAAAGGGTCACGATCGTGTGTTGGAACCGCAGGCGGTGAGTAAAGCTGCTTAAAATATCTCTGTGTTGTTAACTTAACTATCGGCACGTAAGCATATCAAGTAAACAACATGCGATGTTGGCATCAAACTGCACTTCCCACATGTACACCTTTATAGAAAAAAAAAGACGACATAAAGTGGAACTTAGTCATTTTCCAAAACCACTAAGCAAATATATAGTTTCGATACAAACCACATAGAGACGTCCTGCTATAGTTGCTGCTGCTGCTCTTGTTCAATTTCAGCCTTGGGATCTGATTCTGGATCATAAATATACGGCTGAATTTGACTGTTAGTCATGGTTTGTTTTGGATGATGTTTTTTCTCCTCACGGTAATGTCACAGTTTCCAGACGCTCTCAACGCAAAAGCCTACTTGCGCTCATGATTCTTTAGCTCCGCCCACACGTCACGCCTCCAGCCGCTCGTGTTTTTCCGAAAAAAAAAAAAAACGGTACAGACTATCTTTCTCTTATAAATATAATAAAACTAAAGACTTTTTGGAGATATGAAGGATGCAGTACTACTCTATAGGTACTCAAGATTAACAGGAGATTGAGTGAAAATGAGCATTTCACCCCCTCCTTTAATCTACACCCCGCCTCCACCAGCGCGGGGTGTCGGAATGTTCGGAAACAGTATACTGTTGCTCAGCCTTTTCAAACTTCTTTTTGCTCCCAAACGAAGAATGAAAAAAGAACTTTGTTTGAAGAATACACACTTTTTTTTTTTTTGAAAGTAGATATTTCACTCTCTGTAGATATATTTTTCACACACAGAGTTTTTAAGTTTCTCACTCGTTCACATGACCGAGGTGGCAGAAAGCGCATCCTGTTGTTTTATATTTTAAAAAAGCGCAATGTTTCATTGTTATTCTGAGTGCACATAAATAAACATAGAGAGATTTTAAGAGCAAGTAGCCATCTGTCCTCCAATGAGTGCTACTGTTCAACTTCCACACAGACACTTCAATATTGCACAATTCTCTACGATAACATTAGATTGAGTGGCCATACATGTAAAGTTGTTACTACATAAATCTTTGAGATGAAAAGCCATATTTGAGGTTGATGAATTATAGGTGGGTCCTGCCAGGTGTAATATATTACCACAAAGGCAAGCCATTAACAATCTGTCACAGACTGCGTATATTATTCACTTAACCAGCAACTCCAAAGCAAACAGGAGGAGAGCATAGACAGGGCAACTAGAATTAAGATCAAAGTTGAAATATACAGTTTATAGTTTATTTATGTAAAAGGTATATGTAACAATACAAACTTCATAATCATCGGGAAAAAGGAGGCGGGAACCGGCGGACAATCAACTGAAACTTTAATAATCAAAATAAACACAAAACAGCGCAACAGCCCCTCGCGGATGACTGTTATGCACAAATAAAAAGCAAACACAAAATTAAGTCCAGGCCTGGTCCTCTCTCGTCCGTCACTGTCGTCACTCCAGTTTTATATCCCTCCATCTCCTCTGTGGGACTCGAGACCGGTCGGTCGAGCAGGTGTTGCTCATTTCCCAATCACTCCACCGGCCTCGCTCCTGTTCCCACGTCTCTTGGCCCCACCCCACTCGTCACAGTAAATTTGTGAATAAAGTTGTGTACCATAGTGTTATTATGATTTCTGGTCCCACACACTCCCGCTGAAAATTTTTACTTTTAGGTCCCAGTCACGTGATTAATAGTGATTTTGTTTACCATCCCGCGGGATTCCCAATAAAAATATCAGCCTCTATTTCTGAATGAATCAGCTGTTTGATTGAATCAAATGAATGAATGACTCATAAAAACATTTAACGCCACCTGCTGTATATAAATAAATGTTTCTCAAATCATCTTATATGTTAGGCCATTGTAGCCTAAACATTTATGCGTAATACATTTTATATTGAATCAAAACATTTTTTTATTTCTAAAGTCAACTTGATACTTCCTCATTTAACACAAAAATACTTTAAAATAATGTGTTGTGGGTATTTTCACAGCCAAATTTAATTTCCGATTAATTGATTAAATTCATTAATTGCTGCACCATGTAATTAGTCCACTGACTATGTATATATATATATATATATATATATATATATATATATATATATATATATATAGATAGATAGATAGATAGATAGATAGATAGATAGATAGATAGATAGAAATACATATTAGCAATTCATTGAATTGCATTAATTTTTTTTAATTAAAGTACTTTTTCAGATAACATTTTTTACATTTTTATTTTATAGTAACCATAATTGCTCATGAGAATTTAATAAATGGTAAAGATAATATCATAAAAATAATGTCACAGTCACTGATCTATATGACAATGTATATAGATCAGTGGTTACAATACAAAATATAAAATATATAAATATAAAAATAATAAATAACAACAGGAAATATGACCTAGCCTAGGTTTGTGAGATCCACCCTGTTATCTTATGCTGCATCTGCTCACCCATACTGCATAAGAGCATGTGAAGCATAAGCTGATCCACGGAGTTTTTGTGGTGGATGTGGTTTTACTGCACTAAAACAAGAGAGCTGCCATACAAGAACATGACCATTGTTCTACTGACACATCACCATGGTTACTCTTGGGTAGTGACCTACTCGCTTGCGTGAAGGAAAATCCTACCTCTCTTGTATTAGGGTCAGCCAAATATAGGCACAATTTATGGAAATGAATTTCACGATAAGAGTATTCTTTTAGAAAGTGGGAAATTAGGTTTTTTTTTTGTGTGTGTGTGTGTGTATTTAAAATGTGTAATCCTATAGTTCCATGAACTCAAAATGCTTACCAAATGGGCAAGCAGTTATAATGAAAATCTCATCATGAGCACTGCATATGTGCGCTGCTGATTGGGCTTTTCATTGATGACACAATAAAAAAAACTGTCCTGACATCATATTCAAGGTGCATTTAAGTATACTTCTACTTCTGTAGATGGTGTAAAAGGCAACAGCCACTTTGGAATAAATGGATTCACCAGGGCTGCTGTGAAAATGCCCTCCTTGAAGGAAAATAAGTGGGTAGTGTGTGGGATTAGCATTGAGCTCAGCATTACAGACTGAAATTCTGAATCCAGGCTCAAGCCAAGGAAGTAGTGCTTTTGTACATCTCCAGACATTTGTCCTCATGCAAATTGTGTCTGATTCATCTTCTTCTCCTTTTTATTTTTTTTATTTTTTACATTAATTAGATTTGAGATTAGATTCAACTTGATTGTCATTGCACATGTAAGGTACAAGACAATGAAATGCAGTTAGCATCTAACCAGAAGTGCAATAAGCAGTAAGTACAGGATATACAGTGTCTACAATATGTTACAAATGTACAATAAATAAGCAGTACTATGGACATCATTTATAGATTTTTAAATACTGTCAGCAGGATATACAGATAGGTGTACTATGAACATACTATACAGATGGATCATGTAATTAGTAGAGATGTTCCGATACCATTTTTTCCCTCCCGATACCGATTCCGATACTCGTGCTTTGGGTATCGACCGATACCGAGTACCGATACCAGTGTGTTAAAAAAAAAGGAAAAGATCATACTATGCCTGCATAACTGTGATATTATCATTGTGGTAAGGTCTGGCTCAGGTTAAACCCTTTGTAAAACATGAATGAATAGAGGAAATGCAAGCCATTTATTTTTAAATAGAACAGTATAACAGTAGTGCAACAGCAACTTAAATAAATATAGGAATAATTGTTTTTTTTTAATTAAACGGCAGCCACAATATTGTAAAATAAAGGCATTTAAATGTTTAAATAGAACAGTATAAAACAGTATTGCAACAACAACTTAACTAAATAAATATAGGAATAATTATTTTTTTTAAATAAAGTGCAGCCACAATATTGTAAAATAAAAAAGGCATTTAAATAGAACAGTATAAAACAGTAGTCCAACAGCAACTTAACTAAATAAATATAGGATTTTTTTTTTTTTAATAAAGTGCAGCCACAATATTGTAAAATAAAAAAGGCATTTAAATAGAACAGTATAAAACAGTAGTCCAACAGCAACTTAACTAAATAAATATAGGATTTTTTTTTTTTTAATAAAGTGCAGCCACAATATTGTAAAATAAAAAAGGCATTTAAATAGAACAGTATAAAACAGTAGTCCAACAGCAACTTCAATGATTCCTTTAAAAAAAAAAAACTTAAAGTGCAGCCATTATGTTATAAAAAGGCATTCAAATCTTCAAATAGTGCAGTATTTAACAATAGTGCAACACCAACCTATAAAGTAAACATAAACAAAAATACAAATCAAAAGAGTAGCAGCTACATATTAAACAAAAAATACTTTACACCAAGTAGGCTACACATTGCAGTAGCATTTAAGCAATTTAGTATTGCTCATAATTTCAAGAGCAAAGGCAGATTCTTCTTCAAGAAGATGAGCATTTCTGCCCTCTCTCCTCCTAGCCTGTTCCTTCTTGCATCAATAATGTTGGATGCTACACTGAACAGTCTCTCACTGTCAACACTGGTACAAGGAGCACAGAGAAACTTTGCAGCAGTGGCAGCCAGGGTGGGAAAACGAATTTGGTTGACTCCCCAGTACTGGAATGGGCTGTCTGAGCGTGGGACCGTTTGCTCTGTCAAATATGTCTGTATTTGATTTTGAACTTGTGTGCTAGTGCTACTTGCCCCACGTTCCTCATCATGCTCCTGCAGGATTTCCTCAAACAGGCCTTTCAAGCTGCTCTTTCTGCTGCTGCTGCTGTCTGGCTGTGCTTCCAGACGTGGGGCTTTATGGGGGTTTTCTGGCACTGTCTCTGCTCCCTTAGGTGTGGTCCTGCTCAGTAACGCTGCCTCCATCTTCTCCACCTCTTGGGTCAGAGCATCCTTGGCATTCTTGTTGCTGTCTGCTCCTGTGAAGTATCTAAAAACAATGAAAAATAATAAATAAATGTCTTAATGTGTAAAATAAACATATAAACAACCTCTATAGTAGCTTTTAGTGGTAACATATTAATGCAACAGTAATCAATAATAATGCAATATCTAGTTATCCAAAACACCATTTCAAAATTTTGTTTATAATATAGACATTTAATAAACATATTAGACATACCTGTCTTTGAATCGTGGGTCTAAAAGAGTGGCAACTGCATACAAGGGCTCATTCTCGATGGTCTTGAATCTTTTCTGGACAGCCTCAAGAAGGGTTGTTTTCATGGTTTTTATACCCGTGTCCCCCTCGTTCTCCCGAGCAAGCAGGCGTTTCAGCACTGTGACTGAGGGAATGACTTCAGCTGCAGAAGAGGTGGAGGAGCTAATCTGTCTGGTCAGTTCTTCAAATGGTGCCAGAACAATGATGATTTTCTCCAGTAAAGCCCACTGGTAAGATGTAAGGGTCACTGGCAGGTCGTGGTCAGCTCCATATGCTGAAATTGACCGCTTCTGCTCCAGTAAACTTTCGAGCATATAGTAGGTACTGTTCCATCGTGTTGCTACGTCTTGGTGCAGACGTTTGGTGGGCATTTGGAGATCTTTTTGAATTTCCTCCAGGCGTGTAGTAGCCAGTGGCGAGTGTTTGAAATGACCGACTATCTTCCTACCATTCGCCAGTGCATCACTCACACTTCTCTGTGACAGTAGTCCTTCATGCACCACCAGCTGGAGAGTGTGGGCGAAGCATCCCAAACTTGCTACATCCATCTCGTCCATGGCTTTCTTCATGTTGCTAGCGTTGTCGCGCAAAACAACATGAACGTTGGACTTGGGGATTTTCCATTTTACTAGCATCTCCTCAATTGCTTCGGCAATTGATGTGCCAGTATGTGACCCTCGGAACTCGTTCGCGTGCAGCACCGCACTTCGAGGGGTAAATGTTGACTCTCTGTCCACCCAGTGTGACGTTAAACTTAGCAAAGACATGGGGCACACGTCGGAGCTCCAAATGTCCGTGGTAAAGCTGATTGCATGCACGTCTTTCAGCATACACAAAATGTGTTCCCTAACTGTCTCGTATAATTTGGGTAGCGCAGTTTCAGAGATATATTTACGACCTGGCAAACAGTACCTTGGCTCCAAATGCTCCATTAAGCGGCGAAATCCAACATTTTCGACGACAGACAGGGGTTGGTCATCCAGGACAATAAACTCCACAATTTTGTCGGTTATCTTTGTTGCTTTTTGGCTGTCTTTGGTGAATTTATCTCGTCGCTGGAAGGCAGTTTCCAGAGTTTGCTGCTGCAGTTCGTCCTTTTTTTTACCCTTAGCTTTGGTGAATTCGTCATGCTCTTTAGTGTGACGTGTCTTCAAATGTTTGATTAAGTTGCTGGTGTTGAAATTTGCAACATTCGTGCCACCCCTCGAAATTGCTTCTTTGCATATGTTGCATTTCGCCGTCTTACTGGTGGGAAAATCCACTGTAAAGTACTGCCAAACTGCCGACATGATGCGTTAACGTTAGCTCTATGGTTAGCTCCTTTTAAGGGAGGAGTCAGGTGGTCAGTTCTTCTTCGCCCCTCGAAAACAACAGTAGCTGCCGATGGCAACACAGCGCAACTGTTTTAAGAGCGGCGAAGAAAAACTGTAAGCTAACGGAGCTAATCAGTAAATAGATTCCTATTTCTAATAAATTATATGGTATCGGATCGGTGCCTGGACTCCAGTACTCGCCGATTCCGATGCCAGCATATTCGGCAGTATCGGAGGCATTTCCGATACTGGTATCGGAATCGGAACAACTCTAGTAATTAGTGTATGTATTCTATAAACAGAAACTATAAACATATGAAAATCATTTACACTAGTGCAATGGACATTAAAAAGTGCATGGAAAAATATTCCCGTGTGCAAATGGAATATTCAGTATTCTATAGAAATGAACAGGCAGTAGTGCAAGTAATAATTTTGTTGTTGTTGTTGTTGTTGTAAACCATTTGTAGTGTTGAGGAGGGGTGATGAATGTGTGTGTGTAGGGAGATGGTGGTGGGTTCAGTGGGCAGAATTCTGTAAGGACTCTAGGAAAAAAGCTGTTCCTGAATCTGCTGGTCCTTGTATGGAGGCCCATGAAGCGCCTCCTGGAAGGCAGTCTATGGTCAAGGTGAGAGGAGTCCTTAAGAATGCTGCAAGCTCAACGTAGACAGCATTTTCTCTGGATGTCCTCAATAGTAGTAAGGAGTGTCCCTGTGATGCATTGGGCAGTTTTCACCACCCTCTAGAGTGCTTTGAGGTCAGCAACTGAGCAGTTCCCATACCAGACTGTGATACAGCTGGTCAGGATGTTCTCGATCGCACATCGTTAGAAGTTCACTAGGATGGCTAAAGACAACTGGTTCTTCTTCAGTGTCCTAAGGAAGAAGAGTTGCTGGTGAGCCTTCTTGACCAGGCTGGAGATGTTTGTGGTAAAGGGACAGGTCCTCCGAGATGGTGGTTATTGTCTAAGTGTGTGAGCACTGTGCATACTGCATCCTCTTTGCTCCTATTGCTACGGTAAGCAAATTGGTGTGGGTCCAGTGTGGGTTGGAGGCAGTCCTTGAGATGTGCTAGGACCAGTCACTCAGAGCACTTCATAGCAATAGGTTTGAGTGCTCCGGTGCAATAGGCATTCAGGCACGTCAGGGAGGAGTGTTTTGGCACTGGCACAATGGATGTGGACTTAAAGCATGTTGGCACAGTTGCTTGGGTGAGTGACAGGTTGAAAAGGTCTATGAAGACCCCTGCAAGCTGCTCTGCACATGCCCTAAGCACACGTCCAGGAATGCCATCCGAATTGATCCGACTAAGTTCATTGTAGACGTCTGTGGAGGTGAGTTTGAGGGGTTGGTGGTCTGCTGATCTTGGTGGCTGTCTCCTTGCTGTCACTATTGATGCAAGCAAGTTATTATGCTCGTTAAGGAAGGAGACTGTGACCGTTGGAGTGGAGTTCCTTGGCTTCCAGTCACTGATGATCTGGATGCCCTGCCACATGCGTTGGGGGTCAGAGTTTGAAAAGTTTTCAAACTTTAGCTTGTAGCAGTACTTGACCTTTTTGATGCCCCTGTTCGGGTTAGCCCTGGATTTGCTGTAGGCCTGAGTGTCATCTGGTCTGAAGGCAGTGTTGCAGGCTATCAGCAGGAGTCACACCTCCTTGTTCATCTGTGGCTTCTGATTAGGGCACGTTGTGATCTGTTACTTGTAACACTGTCAATGGTGGTGTTGATTTAATCCAGTAGAGAGGAGGTATAGATATCAATTAGCCACAGGCAGCCTGAGAAGCTAACATATTCCAGTTTGTGTATTGAAACCTGTCCTGAAGTAGAAAGTCTGCTCCTTAGGCTACATTTTGATGGTCCTCACTAGCCACTTTTCCACTGTCAGGCCAGAGCGGGCCAGTGCTTTAAATGGACCTGTAGCACTAATGAGACCAAAATAGTGCTGCGTTTCCACCATCGGGCCAGGAGCTCCGCTGTGCTTCACTAAAATCTGCCCTTTACACACTTCTCAGGAACAACATCACACTACCCTTATCAGAAAAATAATAAGAAATAAGTCACGGGAACTAGCACGATCACAAAATGAACATGATAAAAGCAGCCGTTTGTTTGCATGCTTTGGCAAACATTTAAATCCAAAAGAATAAATGTATTACTGTAGTAAATGATAAATTGATCTTAATGAATACATTTATCAGGATTGAAAATTAGTCACACAGAAATAAAGAGTTATGAACATAGCCTATACTTGCTTATTCAGTTAAGTCAGTTTTTTTTTATTTGTAGTCAGAGTAGCCTATATACATCACATTTAGAAATAATGATCATTTCCATATTTTACAAAAGCTACCAAAAAAAATATGTTGTTAAATTTTTTATGACATAGGCTATGCGGAGCTAAACTCTCAAGACAAGACTTATGACAGACAAAATATGTTACTAAATGAATACACAATTTTGTTAGTGAATAAGAAGCTGATGTTTTCAAGTGGTCGCATTTACCATGTTTAATATGGTAATGTTAATGGCTAGTGTGCATTGTCTTTTACATTGCTTATAAATATTTATGCCTTGTAAGGTGATCGTAATCCACGTTGGATCAAGATATTTTAAACACTCGCTGCTGACTGAAAGTGAGTTCTTACTTACTTTAAAAAGTTTTTAATGTTAATAGCTGTTAGCTTTATGAAATGATTAGTGTCGCTGATGCTCTCCAGACGCAGAGAAACTCCATATTTGTTCATAACCACTCCTCTAACCCTAGCTGGCCCACTTTGGCCCAAGGTTTTCATTGGGTCAAAAAACCCGGGCCGTTGGCCCCGAGGAAGCAACGACGAGGCATGATCAAGCCCCGGAAGTGACAATGGAAACACAACTGGTACTGGAAGGCGCTAGCAAGTGCGGTTTTGGCTCAACAGTGGAAAAGCGGCTACTAATGGCTTCAAATGGTTGATGGGGGATGAATACTTGAGGCTGATTCATACTTCTGCATTGAACCTATGCCGTAGCCTATGCATAGACGCACATCCTAAACCATAGCCTACGCCGTAGCCTGACGTGCACTCCTCCAAATATCCAACAGCGCATCAATTCTATGCATACTGCAAGTGCTGTGATTGGTCTGCAAGAACCCCTTCTTCCATATGTACTTGAGATTTGTCAGTGTTGATCTGCTGTGATACAAGTCCTTGTGGAGACGTAAAGAATGCCATCTTCTCCAGTTCCGTTGTTGTCCCCTTTTGTAGTTATAAATAATTATTTAATGATTTGATATTTATTTGCCACCATCACGGCTATAATGCTTCTACAGGTTATACCAGCAACATGCATGTGTACATTGCAGACTAGCGGATTGCATGTGTACTGCACGTCGACACAGACAACGATGCAGAAGTAAAAATTTAAACTGACGCTAAGCCTATGGCTTAAAGCAGGGATAGGCAATTCCGGACCTGGAGGGCCACTATCCTGCAGAGTTTAGCTCCAACCCTAATTAAACCCACCTGAACAAGGTAATCAGTGTTTTTGGGATTACTAAATAGATACAGGCAGGTGAGTTTTTATGAGGGCTGAAGCTAAACTCTGCAGGATTGTGGACCTCCAGGACCAAAGTTGCCTATCCCTGGCTTAAAGGCTATGCCGTAGGTCTGATGCAGATGTATAATTCAGGCTTTAGGGGTGAGAAACAAAGAAATGCGATCAGACTGCCCCAGGTGGGGGAGGGGGTCACGATGTAAGCTCCATCAATGTGTAAATGTGTAAACATTATCAAAAAGTTTTGTCTTTTCTAGTGTGGCATGAAACATGTTGATGGAATTCGGGGAGCACTGTCTTTAAGTTGGAGTGATTAAAATCACCCACAACAATAAAAGCAGCCTCTGGGTGAGCAGTCTGTTGTTTACTAATGGCCATATGCAGTTCGTTCATAGCCAGCTTGGCATTAGTATCCGGTGGAATATAGGCTGCAGTTATAATGGTGGAAGTGAACTCCCGTGGCAGATAAAAAAAGTCAACACTTAACCATGAGAAACTCTAGGTTAGCTTTTGTACAGTTTGTACACCAAGCTTTGTTAACATAAATGCATAAACTGCCGCCTTTGGTCTTGCCGGAGTCATCTGCTGTCCTATCCGCCCAAAGCGTGTAGCATCCAGCTAGCTCAATAGAATTATCAGGTACATCGCTGTGTAGCCACAATGATAAATGTACTTTAACAATGCTTATGGACTGAATGTACGAAGGAAACTGTTAAAATAACCACAGCATTAACAACAATCTTGAAATAAGAGCAGAGGTTTATCTGAGAATCAGCTGCATGAAAGTAGCGTGTGTTGCTTTAGCAAACATACACCGGACGTGTTTAATATCTACTATAGCATTTTATTTCGTAAAAATTAGATAAAAAAGTTTTCACACTGAAAGAGAAGTGATTTCGCTCTCATAGACGTGCCAGGTTATATCTGCAACCAAAGTATATTTTCTACCTTATTCTGTGCAGAAAATTTAAATAATAGCTAATTAAATGTAGTAGCCTATATAAAACAATCATAAAATTGCCATAAGGAAAAAAATATCATTATACAAATGATTATTGTCGAGCGGTGTATTTGATTTCTTACAATAAATAAGACAATTCATTGTAGAAATAAATAAATAAAAATTATAATAATTATGATAATACATAGGCTAAATATACATAAAATGATTGTATTTGACATTTCTGTAATTTCTGAAATGATGCACTGCTGTGACAAAATGTTAGCTGATACATAATACTTTTAAAGCTCTTTTTTAAATCTTGGTTTACATAAATTTTTACGTATGCCTGATTATACTGTCTATTATACTGACTAAACATTTAAATAATTTAGGGGAAGCATTTAAATAATCCTGTCAATGCACTTTGTGCACAGAGTGCAGAATCAAATTGTTATAATCGAATCGAATCAAATTTAATTGTGAATCGAATCAAATTGTTCTAAATTTGCAAAAATCATTCTTGAATCGAATCGAAAACCTATGAATCGTGAATCGAATCGAGCCCTAGTCTCAACAGATCCCTAGTAGCAAAACCCTGTTTAGAGAGGTATCCGAGGATACATAGAAGGAGTGGCACCCAAGATGAACAGGGCTTTTACTAACTCAAGAAAGGGCATGAAGCAACTGTGCAAAGCTCTCACCATATAGGATTTTATAAAGAAAGCAGAGCACTAGCGTGCAAACTTACCACAGTGTGGATTTCAGAAAGTGTGCAAAGACTTCACGTGCACACTTATCATAACATGGATTTTAAATACTGTTCTAAGGAGGGGGCTCTCATGGCACTCTGATAGAGCAGCTCATAGAAGGAATGGTGCATCCCAAAACAATAATGCAGTATATAAATAAATACACAGTGGCTGAGTGGAGCTGAAGGAACCAAGGTCTAACCATCTTAAGAAAGGGAATGTAGCTGAGTGCGTAACCCTTTCCGTACAGGAATTCAAAAAGAAATCATTGGTGATTCAGTGATGTGTCTGTGCAATCAGTCAAGTGTCCCCAGCTAAACAAGCCAAAGGCGACAGTAGCAAGGAACCAAAACTACATCAGTGAAAGAAATGGAGAAAAACTTTGGAAGAAACCAGGCTCAGTCAGAGGGCCAGTTCTCCACTGGCCTGACAAAACCACCGTGACATGGTTTAACTCCAAGCTGCAACACAGGTGCAGAGTTCTTATCTGGTTCCAGTGGTCTTGTGCCGATGGTCGTCAAGGTAATGAGGTCTTCACAAGGGAACTGACTCTGGGACACATCTAGTTGTCATGTTCTCTGACATTCAGGGCTGTAGAGGTTATCTCTAGGTGCTGATCCACCATCAGGTCTGGATACAGACTGGATCCGTATGGCTATGGGGACCTTGGAATAAGAATAAAAGAGACTAATATTAGCGTAGATGCCATTCTTCTTATGATGTAGCAAGTAGCATAGGGTGTTATGGGAAGTGTTCCAGGTTCCGGTTTACCTAATTAATGCAACCTAAAAATCCTTAAACAGATTTGGATTATAGAAATTTGATGGTTTATTTAGTGTATTCCAAATTAAACTGACTAAACTGACAGAGTGTGTCTGCCTCCCAACAACGCTAGGTAGATTGTTCCAGAGTTTGGGCTCTAATTAGGAAAAGGATCTTCCTCCCACAGTTGATTTTGATATTCTAGGTATTGTCAAATTGCCAGAGTTTTGAGATTGCAGCAGACGTGAAGGACTATAATGTGATATGAACTCACTCAAGTATTGAGGAGCTAAACCATTCAGGGCTTCATAAATATTTTTTAAAATGTTTTCGTTGTACATTAGGGAGCCAGTCCAGAGGTGACAGAACCGGGTTAATATGGTCATATGGTTCTAGTAACAACTCTAGCTGTTGCATTTTTAACCAGCAGGAGTTTGTTTATTGAGCGCACAGAGCAACCACCCAATAAAGCATTACAATAATCTAATTTACTTTGATGTGTTGACTTACATACTAAAGCATACAATATGTTAAGAACTTGTTTATATTTTAACTGTAGTGTGTTATTTGAGGTTGCATTTAAAGTTAATATATTTACTGTACTAAACTGCAACATCACCATTACAAATATATTTAAATATATTACATAAATGTTTCAATATATAGGAATTACATTTAAGTATATTTTAGTTTATAGTAAATGCTTGTCAGCACATTTAGCAGTACACTTTAACCATATTTCACATATTTCACATTTCACAACAAGAAAAGTCATTATGAAATTTTATATAAAACTAATTTTAAGTACTATATACTGTAAGCGGGGCTAAAGTTTACCAATAGGGATTTAGTATGCGTTTAAGCTATAATACATTTTCATTTAATTTCAATCATCTTGAAATTAAGTAACATTAATGCAATTAAGTTAATTACATCCTGCTTACACTTAAGTATATTATTTCTACAATAAGTACTCTTTTTAAAATTAAATGCTTAAATGTATTCACAAGGGACTCTTGTTACCCATGCCAATAGTTCTAATATTTCCAGCAGTAAAAGTGGTAAGGATGCATTAATAAGGGGAAGTCGTGGCCTAATGGTTAGAGGGTTGGACTCCCAATTGAAGGGTTGTGGGTTCTAGTCTCGGGCCGGACGGAATTGCGGGTGGGGGTAGTGCATGTACAGTTCTCTCTCCACCTTCAATACCACGACTTAGGTGCCCTTGAGCAAGGCATCAAACCCCCAACTGCTCCCTGGGCGCCGCAGCATAAATGGCTGCCCAGTGTGTGTGTGTGTGTGTGTGTGTGTTCACTGCTCTGTGTGTGTGCATTTCGGATGGGTTAAATGCAGAGCACAAATTCTGAGTATGGGTCACCATACTTGGCTGAATGTCACTTCACTTAATATTAAGTTCTTAAAGCTGCAGTAGGTAAATTTTGTAAAAATATATTTTTTACATATTTGTTAAACCTGTCATTATGTCCTGACAGTAAAATATGAGAGAGATAATCTGTGAAAAAATCAAGCTCCTCTGGCTCCTCCCAGTGCTCCTATTGCCATTTGCAGAAAGTCATCCGCTTCCGTTAAGAAACAACCAATCAGAGCTGCGGTCCGTAACTTTGTTTGTGTTCAAAATTTAGAAAAATGCATATAATAAGCGAGTACACCATGAATCCATTTTCCAAACCGTGTTTTTAGCTTGTCCTGAATCACTAGGGTGCACCTATAATAAGTGTTTATATTCGGACTATTTTAGATTGCTTCAGGGGGGTACCACGGCGGAGTAACCCAGTACCTTTGTGATTCTTCATAGACATAAACAGAGAGAAGTAGTTCCGGCTATGATGTTCTTCCGCAAGACGCAAGCAGTTCTGTTTATTAAACAGTAAAAGTTACTGTAACTTAAAGCTACCTACTGCAGCTTTAAGTACACTTAAGTAATATTAAGTAACATGTGTCAATTGTATATGACGAAGCATAATGAGGTAAAATCATTTAATAAATATGTGTAAGCCTAGTTCAATAGCATATTCTATTATAATCCTTGTATCATGGATGACCATTTTAAAAATCCACCTGTCAAATAAATTTAGTAAGTCATCCTCTCATTAGGTTACTTAAAAGTTAAACTAAAGAAACAATGCAACATACTAGCCAGGTAAAATGTGTTTCAAAGAGGCTCTAGAATGCAAACATAAGTACTACATATAATGCAACACAACAATTAGGGGTGTAACGATTCACTCGTTTTCTCGAGGCATCGATTACAAACCCTGTCGATTCATATGCATCGATCTTGAAACATGATTTTTGAATCGTGAATCGCCCGATCTTGAACAGCAATCGATTCAAAATGCTAAGAATCGAATGAATAGCGATTTCTATAGCGATTCAATGCTTTCAAAATGTATACACATTAAATAACTACACGCACGAATTAATGGAGACCTTGAAGAGTGTTCGTGAATCGTGCCTCTGTCCTTCATGCGCTCCACCGTTTACCGCCTGATGAGACTGTCACAGGATTGCGCTCGCACTCCGTTCGTCTCTGACGCAGCTGACGTGTGATCTATAGGATCGTGGCCAGTGCCGGAGCCGTCGACAGCTGTATTTATTGCATGGACGGAGCAGAAATGTAAGTGTCTAAATCATACGCACAGATCCATTGAATGATAAATGTTTTTAAACAATGCGGATGAACCGAATATACGAAGGAAACTTTTAAAATTAACCACAGCATTAACAACGACCTTGAAATAAGAGCGCGAGATTTATCTGATAATCAGATGCATGAAAGTAGCGTTTACTTCCTTAGCAAACAGACATCTGGCGCGTACAGAATCGATCGCTGATGGAGAGGAAAAGTTAAATAGAGATGAAGACGTTTTCACACGCAAAGATTAGCGATCTCGTTCTCATAGACGTGCCAGGTTATATCTGCAGCTAAACTGAATAAAAGCAGAATGAACTGATGAAACTAAAAAAAAAAAAACCCACAAACAATTTATGAATGATGCAGTGCTAATTTACATTTATTACAGTACAGAAACTATAAAGTATATTTTCTACCTTATTCTGTGCATGAAATTTAAATAATTGCTAATTAAATGTAGCCTAGTATATAAAACAATCATAAAATTGCCATTAGAAAAAAAATATCGATTACAAATGATTGATTATTGTCCAGCATTGTATTTGATTCATTACAGCTAATTAAAAGTAATTAAAAAAGAAGATAATTCCCTGCAAATATTTTAATATTTTGCAAAATATTAGCTTATACTACATAATACTCTTTAAGCTCTTTTTTAAAAACTTGGTTTACATACATTTTTACGTATGCCATGTCGCATCATTAAACTAGCATTTAACAATGGACAAAAGGTTAACCATAAATGCTACTGTAATTTGCCCCCTGACTAAGCATTTAAAGAATTTAGTAGAAGCATTTAAATAATCCTGTGAATGCACTTAAAGAATGCAGAATCAAATCGTTATAATCGAATCTAATCGAATTTAATTGTGAATCGAATCGAATTGAATCGTTCTAAATTTGCAAAAATCGTTCTTGAATCGAATCGAAAACCTATGAATCGTAATCGAATTGAATCGCTGCCTTGCCAAAGATTCACAGCCCCAACAACAATAGATCAATAATGTACTGTAGAACCAAAGTCGTTCCTGGAGGTCCCCTGCACATTTTAAATCTCTCCTTTGTCTGACACAACCAATTCAGGTCTTGGAGTATCTACTAATGATCTGATGATCCAAATCAGGTGTGTTTGGTTAAGGTGACATGGAAAACATGCAGTGTTGTGAGGCCTCCAGGAACATGGTTGAGAACCACTTCTGTAGAACAGACTTTTGCCAAGTGACTGTGATTAAACGCAATTTCTTGTTATGCTATGAAAGTGTTCCTCTTCACGACGGACTCACTCCCTTGGGAAAATCAGCCCATTTCTGGCTTTATTTAAAAAAAAATGCTTTCACTATATTTAGACAAGCTCTTGGGAACATATCTATGCTGCACAGTTTTCTACATGCAGATCATATATTCACCCATCCTTTTTGCCATGACTACAATAGCCTCTATAGCCTTTTTACAGATTCTCCCTAAAACAATTACAGAAAGGAATATTTGATTTTCATTTACTTGGAATGGTTAGAGATCCAGTGTCAACATGCTTATTTTGCTACAGCTTTGATCTGTTCATCCAAGCTTTAAATGCTAATAGACTTTGTTGGTCTTGTCATGAAACCAGACCCTTATTCAAACTACTGATAGTTGTGAAGCACCGAATTTGCTTCTGACACACAGGTTACCTACTATAACTTCTATATTGTGTGTGCACTTTGTCATAAATTCATTTAATAAGCCAAGCTAAACTATTGTTCAATAGTTGATGAAAGTTTATAGTCTATAGTCACTAAGAATGCATTATCCATATGCATCTGCAGGATTACATTTAGATTAAGCAAGATAAATAGCATCCATAGATTGAGGATGTGTTCATGTCTCTCTAAGAAAACTTGATGCATGTTAAATGTGAATAGACTGAAATAGGCTATTCTTATCCTAAGGAACATCCACCGACTACCTGACAAAACTTCTACAAACAAACCACTGTGATATTGATATCTACAGAATGTATGAGTGTATTTTGCCCTCCAGTGGAGAATAGGATGTACGACACCATTATGAGTCCAGCTAAATGGCCTGCTAGCTACATATTTTAATTTTAAAGCTATCTTTCACTCTGCACATCTCAGTCACACCACACAAGTCAGCCAGTAGAAAGGTTTGCTATCATTGCTGAAATGACTGATATCTACAATCAGTTTCTCAGCCTAGCACAGCTAATGACTGTAGGCATGTGTGTGCATTAGTAGATGTGTAGAAGCTCTTTTGCCCTCAGTCCTTCTCTCTAGGGGGTTAGGAGTAATGGAGCACAGCAGTCAAATCTAATAACAGTTGTGAAGAAATTAGCTGGGGCCTATGGCCCCACATGTTGCTATAGCGATTTAATCTCACTTCAAAATATACTGCTTTGAAGATTTAATAGGCACCGTTTGCATCGTGGATAAAGATACGGAATAAATGAGTGACATGCCACAAGGCTCTGTCTTAGGTCTTCTGTTGTTTTCTTTGTGCATGTTTACCTTCTAAAATATTATCATTATTATGGAATAAATGAGCAGCGCGAATCATAAGAGTCTTAAAATAACATTTTGTCATTGACTTCAAAGGATATGATTCTGCTTACCTTTGCATGCAAAATCATCAGTGTTTGTAGGATGGAATACTAGCATAATGCTTACTGTATACCCTATTTCATGGCATATATTATATTCTGCTAACTATTTATTTAAATAATCAGTGAGAAAAAAAAGGTACAAAAGCTGTCACTTACCCTAAATGGTGTATACGTTAAAAGTAAATGTTGATACATAAATGGTACATATGAGTAACTTTTGAAATGTTACTGCCCTAGTGACAGATTTTCTGAAAGTGTATGCAACAAATATTTTAAACTGCAAATGTAATGTTTCATAACATCCCAAGGTTGCAAAGCAGTGGTACACTGAACTGACTGTTGGTACACTGTGTTGAATGTTGCTACTGTAAATTCAGTTTAGTACAAAAAAAAAATCACATTTCATTTTAAAAATAAGTAATGAAAAAGATTGCAAAGTTCATTTTTTCTAAATTTTATTAACTCCCATGTCCCAAAAAACTTGGCTGATATTAAAGCTTCTACCAAGAAACCACAAATTGATCCTTTTTTTACTTGGTAAATTACAGGCCATGGATAGATCAATAGACTATTACATCCTCTTGCAGAAAATTATGTTTGCATTTGTGAACAGCCATTGCTGCATTTATCAAATCTTATGCAAACAATTGTAAGTGTGGAGTGTATTAGTGATAATGGAAGGACTGGAATACCAGTAATTTCCTACAACATAATTCGGTATTGTTCATTAGACCAAAATGTCTAATGATAAGCTGTTACAGTAGATGACAGTGTGCATGGGGGAAGTGTAATGTCATCAGATCTGGGTGTCAACCTTAACAGCAATTCTTGAAAACATTTTTCCAGTGTTTTTACAACATACTTCCACATTACATATTTTTACGAAACATGCTCTCCATACCTGATACAAAAAAAAAAACTGCCAGTATTCATGACCTATCGATTATTGAAATGCATTACATTTACATTACATTAACCTTTAGTCATTTAGCAGACTTGTGACTTGACAAATGCAGACAATGGAAGCAATCAAAAACAACCAAAGAGCAATGATATACAAGTGGTATAACAAGTCTACGCAGTTCACATAGAAAGGGCTTTTAAAAAATATACTAAATGAAAAGAAAACAGATAGAATATAAAAAGATTAGAAAGATAGTTAATATATATATATATATATATATATATATATATATATATATATATATATATATATATATATATATATATATATATATTATTATTATTATTATTATTATTATTATTATTATTTATTTATTTATTTATTTTTTAAATGAGATACATCTCAAGAGTATTTATTTACAAAACCAATACAAAGAACAAAATTATTTTGCCGTAGGCCCCATCTGTAGCTTGAATCAGACGTTGTAGATTCCAGCTATTCCTGCCAAAGACGAAGGCAGGGTGGAGCCTACCCCTGCATGAATGGTGCCAAACTGGTGGTGGTGGGGAGGATGGAGAGAAACGATGCGCCAGTATCTGCAAACACAATGAAGGATGAGTAGAGGGCTTTTATATTCCTTTTGTTGAGTGCCGATTGGCAAGATCCAATTTTAATATGTGAAAAAAAAATCATTCACACTATCATTATCTTATTTGTTTTCTCTTCTTCTCCCTTGGAATACCCATCTCACATTGCCTGTGTTGCCAACTGCAGTTTATGCCAGACAGACAGCAAAGGACAGCTTCACTGACCACTGCCTGCATCTCTTCCAGTCAAATTTAGGATGGGATTCAAAGACTTCAGTATGCCAACATACTTCTGATACTAGCCAGACACAAAGAGATGCTTCACAGACCACTGCTTGCATCTTTACCAGGCATTCTAGGATGGGCTAATACTGTAATGTGCCAGCTAGCTGATACCAGCCAGATACTGTAACAAGAGACTCCTCGCTGACTGCATCTCTACCAGCTGTTTTAAGTTGGATTTCAAGGCCAACAAAACCTGCAATATCATCCCTTATTAATCCCCCCAAATCAGAATTAAAAGAAATACATGTGGGAGATAAAAATAACAAATGTGGGCACTGGGTTATGAGGTCCGTTGGCATGAGAATGTTATATGCATTTTGAAGTGGCACAGACATTATAGTGCTTCCCCTATGCTGTCTCGAGATATCTACAATGCATTCCAGTTTTCTATCTAGATTTTGCATGGGTTTATCCATATTTGCTAAAAAAAAAAAAAAAAAGAATGGGTTCAAAAGAACCATTCAGCTAATAATCAGGAAACAGCATGCTAGCTTTATGCTGCCTCCACATACTATTGGAATTAATGTAAATACAAGTTTCCTAAACCTAGAAATTGAACATGAACAGCCTCTCGAGGTCTATTTACAATTAAGAAACTAGTTTTGATTCCCGAGTTTCCAAATTGGGCGGGCCATAAAATAAAACATGACAAAGGAGAGAAACAAGGCCCTACCTGTAGTACTGTAAAATTGTATTAATTTTCCCACATTATCTGCATTGCTTTCTCCTGCCATTACAGTCATGTATATTTAAGTATATCAATAACCTTTTTATGCATATTGCAAGTTGAATTTAGAAAACATGTATGGTTACTAGTGAATGGGGTGCTATATTTTATCCAAACCCTGTTAGATATTGGCTAAATATCTTCTATAACTTTTGGCTTAAATAAGAATTCTGCAGGTATGACCTCATGAATGGGCCTTCCATCATGTTCCATGTTCTTTTCGACAACAAAGCACCTGAATGTGACAAACTCATAATTAAGCCACTTGGATGTTTACAGGAATGTTGTTTGCACAACTGTGCATCTTTCCATGCATAATATTTTGCCTCATGGCATTTGTTAAATACATTATAAGTGTCCCTGCTTTACTGTGTTTGTGGAAAGTTAAATCAGAGTCTTCAGGAGAACAAATGCTGGAGCACCAACAGAAAGTCATAAGAGTCAGCAATACACTGTCTATACACAGAAATGACTATGTCTGAAAAAGAACATAGAAAAAGAAGTGCCTCAAAGCGAGAGAGATTTTATTTCAAGTTTTCACATGACAGAATATATGTATTTATGTAATTCATATTTCACGACAAAACCCCATAAAATTAATGAGGTCAATTAATATTGTGTATCATTTTGGGGCAAACACATTGATATCCATTTGGAAGAACCCTGGATCAAATTATACAACATAGAAACAGTCATGTAAGGGCAGGCTTTAGAAAACAAAAGTGACTCCAGTTTTAACTCTTTTTAAAGCTGGAGAGTGAAGAGTTGAAAGAAATCCAAAAGAAATTTGAAACTCAATTTTTTTTTTTATTTTAAACATTTAAATGTGATGACATCCTTTATGGGTCTTTGGAGGAACTAGTCAAATGGCTTACCAAACTTTGAGATTCTTGATGCTGTACTTCATTCTAAAAGGTGAGTTAACAATCTTATATTAAACATCTTTATTTTATACACTCTATTCAGATTAATTGCTCACTTATTGCTTTATATTAATACATTTTAATTTCTTTGCATTTTTTTTATCCTACATGTTTATCAGTACTCATTCTGTCTTTTTAACCTATTACCTTTAGACTGAATTCTCACTGATTATGTGGGCTTATCTATTCTCTATAACCCACAGTGACTGCCATTAAGCTCTGGTCTCCTCCCGGTTGGTTGATGAAAATGCCATGTCAATATGAATATGAGGCACAAGGAAGTATCCCGCACTTGTCCCTACAGTGGAGAAGTCCCAGGAACCAGCTCCTCTGTCACCTGATCAAGCACAAAACGTACAGCAACTGCACGGCTGGATATGCAGTGCACTACCACCCAGGGAATGTTACTCTCATCATCGCTGAGGTAAGGCAGGAGGACTATGGGAGGCATGTCTGTTCTGTGAGCAAGCCTCATGAATTCTCAGACTTCAGCATTGAATTATACCAGAAGGAAGGTGAGGATGGCACATTAAATCAACATTCACATTAATATATTTTAATTAAAGATTGTTACCTTTCCTAGACTGAATGCATGAACCGTATCAAGTTTCGTACTAACTCACATTGTGAAATCTTGTAATATGTTTAGATCTCTCTGCTGAATTACCAAAAGGCAAGGTAGATCAGTCAGGTAAAGTATGTAATTGTATTCACTTAATTGAGAATTTCAGTTCAAATAGCATTTATCAAATAACATGGGTATTTTTTGAGATGATAATAGTTTATTCATTGAGTACCTAACTCTTACCCACAGGTTCTGCAAAGGATCATTTATTTCTTCTTGGCTGCAGTCTTTTTGTATCCATATACGGGTAATAAGACAATAATAATATTTATCATCAGAATAATGATCACCAGATTAATGTTTCATATTAGATGCTATATACTTTGAGACAGAGGTTACCTGGGTTACCAAAAATAAAAAGTCAATGTTTTATTATAGTTTTTTTTTTTCATAACAGTACCACTGGGTGGCAGTCTACTCATAAATATCACTAAAACATATTTTTAAGATACAAGGCCTAAAGTAACCTACTTGATGATTGATGTTTAAATATTGTTATTGAAAAAAAATATGTATTAATCATTGCATATCAATTTTATGTAAGTTAAAAAATAGGATATATTATATATATGTATATTTAATACAATAATATTAAATTATATAATTTTATATTTAAAATAATATAAACATAAAACAACACAAACACTGCACAATGCAATGCAATGCATCATTCAAAATATTAGGGAAAAAACATGTGTGGAAAATCAATATGGAAAATTATCACATTAACATGGCCTGTTTTATAGACTTTTCTTTTGAATGTAATTTATTTATTTAAAAATAAGCGTGGGTACAAGATTTAAGTTCTTTCAGACCTATCAACCAAGCTGCTTTGTGCATCATTGTTGTCACTAATTCGTAATGCACAGTGTGTTTATGCATGTGCATGTTTTATAAATGTGTTAATAGTGGGGGTGTGTAATGCCAAATCACCATATCAATTAAATGACAAAAACACAAAGGTTTTAAAATACAGAGTGACATGTTTTGTTACAATTTATTTGCCTTTCAGATGTTTGATTGACGCTTCTTAAATCAGAATTAATTTAGGATTGTGATGAAGTGACACTTTCAGAATGAACACTGAGTAGTGCTCTTCTTTACAGACACATTGGCTTCGATCCATTATAGGGGTCTGTGACATGAGCTTGCATAAAATAATGTATCACACATGTATGTGTGCCTGAAGGATTCTGGCCTGACATGTCTGCCTCCTTCTCAAAGACAATTCAGCCTTAGAGCATTTAATGTTCGACTTGCTATTTTAGTCAAAGTCATACAACATAATAGGGTCACTAATAGCTGGAAACAATGGTAGTTGTGTACATGGTTTATACATAAAGATGCTGTAATAATAAAGTTCTCATTGTCATCATTTCACTGTGGCTAATGTAAATATATAATGTTCTTAGTTAATAAGTATTATGAATTGTATATTATATATTTAAAAATGTGTAAAGGAGCAAATGTGCTTGTATGTCAAAAATGAAGAGGAAGAAAAAAAATAAGCTTTCATTTAAACAAGATGCACCAGCAGTTGTACTGTATATGTTTAACTGGATTTATGCATGCCATTTGAGATACAGTGCTCTAAAGTCAGCTTTTATTATTAACTGTCAGCATAGAATAATACATTAGGATATTAAAATAAAGGTATGTTTTTTTACTGTGGCGGTGCCATGGCACACTGATGGAATCAGATGATGCCATACTTTAACAGGCTTACTACTGTGTGGAACTTAATCTTTACCATGATATTTACACTGTATTGTTCAAAAGT